>NC_052636.1:37307270-37473999 GCF_016161935.1 Mauremys reevesii | reverse complement strand
ATGCAGTTCCAGTCTCTGTTTTTAGGAGCCTCTTTGATAATGAGTGTCTGGCTGTGTGTGTTCCCTTGAAAGAGGGATAGTTAAATCCTCCTAAGCAGAGTGTTCTGCACCTTAGAGCACCTGGGGAGCTGGCCCTGCGATTTTATTGTTTAAAATGGACTGGGGTTAAACTAATAGGAATGTTTTTATGATGATAGATGGCCTATGAATTCCCTGATCTCTCTTTGTTTTTTTCTCTTGAGCAGGGTTTCCAGTTTCTCAACCCTCTGTGATCTTCCCAGCTGGAACGAGGGGAAGAGCCGTGGGTCCTGGATCTCCTGGTTCAGTGGAAAGCGAGATCCTGTAAAGTCTCCTGTGCACAGGTGTAGAACATTAAACCAACCCAGAAACTACCGTGGCACTGAGAGAACTCTGCTGGGATCTCCCACACAGACTCTGTGAGCTCAGGGACAGATCCCCAGCAGCTCTCACTCCTGGCTTCCTACATGATGATTGACACACTTTGGCTGGAGCTCCCTCCCCTTCACTACTGAGTGCTTCTTCTCTGTGGTGGCAAGTGGGTGCAGGCAAGTGGGCAGGCGGATGGATGGGATGCTGGGCAGGGCCGGGCGTGGGAAATGGCACCTGGGCAAACTTGCATTTTGTGTACCCCTGAAGCTCCTAGTAGGCTCAACCAGGCAACCCACGGTCCTCTTCCCCAACCTCTGCACTGTGTCTCCTTTGCCCCAAATGCCTGCTCCTCCTGCACCCCCTAATCCCTACACCCCTTCATTCCTAACCTCTGCCCCCGTCGTCAGCACTCCCAACACCTGCCCCCTCCTGAGCCCCTAACTTGCCTGCACTGTGCCCCCTTCCACCCCAGCCCTTGCACTCCGCTCCTGTAGCCGCACCATCATGTGATGATCTGGAGGGATGGCGTGGACTGCACTCTCAGCAAGTTTGGTAGATGACACTAAACTGGGAGGAGTGGTTGATATGCGTTAAGAGGGTAGGGGATAGGATACAGAGGGACCTAGACAAATTAGGAGGATTGGGCCAAGAAAACACTGATGATGTTCAACAAGGACCAAGTGCAGAGTCCAGCACTTAAGACAGAAGAATCCCATTCACTGGTTACTAGACTCAGGGACCGAATGGCTGGGAAGCAGTTCTGCAGAAAGGACCTGGGGTTACAGTGGATGAGAAGCTGGATATGAGTCAGCAGTTGCCCCGCATTGTTGCCCAGAGAAGGCTAACGGCACTTTGGGCTGTATCAAATAGAGGCATTGCCAGCAGATCGAGAGACAATGGCTCATTCCCCTCTATTCGACATTGCAGTGAGGCCTCATCTGGAGTACACTGTATCTCAGTTTTGGGTCTCTACACTACAAGAAGGATGTGGAAAATTGGAAAGAGTCCAGTCAGAGGGCAACGAAAATGATTAGTGGGCTGGAGCACATGACTTATGAGGAGAGGCTGAGGGAACTAGGATTGTTTAGTCTGCAGAAGAGAAGACTGAGGAGATTTGATTGCTGCTTTCAACTGCCTAGAAGGAGGGTTCCAAAGAGGATGGATCTAGACTGTTCTCAATGGTACCAGATGACAGAACAAGGAGTAATGACCTCAAGTTGCAGTGGGGAGGACTCCAGTTGGATACTAGGAAAACTATTTCACTAGGAGGGTGGTGAAGCACTGGAATGGGTTACCTAGGGAGGTGGTGGAAGTCTCAGCCTTCCTTAGAGGTTTAAAGGTCAGGGCTTGACAAAGCCTGGCTGGGATGATTTAGTTGGGAATTGGTCTACTTTGAGCAGGAGGGTAGACTAGATACATCCTGAGGTCCCTTCCAACCCTGATATTTTATGGTTCTATGCAGCTCTTCACTGCCACCCCCAAGCACCACTCTCCTGTGCCCTCAACCCCTGCACTGTGCCCCCTTTGCCTCTAACCCCGGCATCCCCCTCCTGCACCCAAGTGGGGAACCTGACTGAGATGCACAAAGCAGCTGGCATTGCTGCTCGCTCCCCCACTGGACTGCTGCTCCCCCGCCCCACACAGCCCTGGTGGGCTGGGAGAGGGTAGCAAGGAGCGATGTCAGGGCTTCCTGCACCCAGGTCACTTTCCCTGCAGGCTGCGTAAGGGGAGGGCAGGAGAGCAGCTGCTCCTGATGTCTCAGCACAGCCCAGGTGGGGAAGTGACCTCGATGCAGGAGCCCTGTGTGTGTGTGTGTGTGTGTGTGTGTGAGTGAGAGAGAAGAGAAGGTAGTATGTGCCTGGAGTGAGTGAGCGCTGTCTCTTTAAGAAAGTTCTCAGGTTCAGGAGCCTGAACTAGGCTTGTTCAGTCACAAGCAGCTGCCAGCAGCTCGGCCCCAGAGAGGCAGCAGCACATGCAGATTCCCTGTCCCGTCACCCCAGCTCAGTGGAAATCGGGTACCCGGATGGGGGGGAGGGGATCACCCTGCCATCAATCAGCACCTCCCCCCTGCAGAGCAGTCAGGAGGATGCTCCCAGTCGGGGGTGGACGGGGCGATTCCCGGGGTGAACGGAGGTGGGGGTTGGGGACAGGAACAGCAGCAGCTGCACACGTGGAGCAGGGCGGAGAGGGGCCCTCTGCTCGGAGCAGTCACCTGACTCTGACGCTGGTGGTCCAGCTGCCCCCTGCAGCTCAGGTCTCTCCCACTCCACGCAGCTGCTTATCTGCCTCCCTGTGCCGCTTTCATCAGCCCAGCGAGCCTCTTGGCAGCAGGTCAGGTGGGAATCCAAACCCTGCGCCCAGCACCCCCTTGGGTGGGGCACCCGTACGGCCCCCCCTAAAGGCCAGTCCTGGGTGGGGAGCAGAATTGATCCCCTCCACTGTCCCCTGTGGGGAAGAGTTAGGGGGAGTTCAGTCCCTGATTTTTATTTTCTGTCTCTCCAGCACTTACTTGGGTTTGTTCTCTGCCTTTCCATCCCCAATTCTGAGATTTCTCCTGTCTTCTAGCAGGTGATGGGGTGGTGAGGGAGAGCGAGGAGCAGAATCCTCACCAGGAAGATGCTGAGCTTGCCGAAGCAAATGGGGAATTACTGCGAAGATCCAAAGGGAGTGTGTCCAGCCCCCATGAGCAGGGAAAAGCTGGTGAAAATTACCCCAGACCAGAGAGAGAGCAGGGAAACCACTCCGAGGAGAGAGTGGATGAACCCATTAATTGTCAGGGACCTCACAGGGACCTCAAGGAAACTATGTCCCAGGAGAAAATCCTCACGGAAAAGCAAGAGAATACATGTAGTGAGTGTGGGAAAAACTTCCACTACCGCTCAACCCTTATTCGACATGAGATAATCCACACGAAAGAGAGACCCTACAAATGCTGTGAGTGTGGGAAAAGCTTCAATCGTACCTCAGCCCTTAGTAGGCATCAGCGAATACACAGAGGAGAAAGACCTTATGAATGCTGTGAGTGCGTGAAAAGCTTCACTCAGAGATCAGCCCTTATCTCTCATCAGACAACGCACACAGGAGAGCGACCCTACGAATGTTGCGAGTGTGGAAAAAGCTTCTCTCGGAGCTCAAACCTTACTATGCATCAGAGGATCCACACAGGAGAGAGACCTTATGAATGCCGTGAGTGCGGGAAAAGTTTCACTCACCTCTTCTCTCTTATCTCTCACCAGAGAGTCCACACAGGAGAGAAACCCTATGAATGCAGTGAGTGCGGGAAAAGCTTCTCTCGGCGCTCAACCCTTGTTACACATTACAGAGTCCACACCGGAGAGAGACCCTATGAATGCTGCGAGTGTGGGAAAAGCTTCACTCGTAGCTCAGGCCTTTCTAAACATCAGAGAATCCGTAAAGGAGATAAACTTCATAAAAACCTTCTCTAGAGCTGTCAGAAGATTTTTTTCTTTAATTCTTTTGACAGTTCCCAGGTAGTGAGTGTTAAGGCTGTTTGCATCTTTTGCACACTGTAGTTCCTCAGCTCCCACACATGAGTTGCCCACTTTTGAAGCTCGCCTGTCTTTGGGGTGGATCCTGTGGTCCTTTGTATCAACTCCATTGTCCTGTGAGTCATTGGAGTGTGTGTCCTTTCTACCAGGAATGTCATCACCCCAGGTGGGGGAGATGGGGGGTGTCTTCAACCAGCTACGTTGAGATAAAATCTACCTGGGTCTCATCACTGTGGTTGTCATGGAGTTAGCTAGCTTGAGTTCACTTTCCTGATGTAAAAAGAGAACTACTCTTGCACTAAAGACATGGGCCATGGATAGTCGGTGGAGTTATCTTGCACATTTCCTCCTGTCTGAGCTAACCATCATCACATTTCCTTTTCTAAACAAACCTGGAGATTCACATTTATACTCCTCCTCCCAGTGCAAAGTTACTGTTAGAGACGTCAAGTTCCTCTTTGAGGAGAGATTTCCTCATTCCCAGTTGTTCTCACATTACCCTGGATTGTGCAGAACAGCAGTTATTTTGTTGACTTTTTTCTCATTTAAAATATATTTAAATATGATGAAGAGCTGAGCAGTGTCAGGAAATAAGGGTCATTTTAGGCTCTGTGACACTGGAAGGAGATGGGGCGACTCAGACATTCCATCCTTCCCCATCACCCCAGAACTGTTACCTTGTGCCTGAGCCATGCACAGTTCACCCCTTCGTATTCCTTCGCTTCCCAACGTGTCTGGTGGGGTCATGTTCTTGGCTGTCCATGCTTGGGAATGGTGCTTGTACACGTCTTTGATCCTAAATCAGAGTCAGTCTGGCAGGAGATGAAAGTGTCAGAGTTGGAAGGGGATTTCGAATGGATCCCAAGCACCGTTCAAATCCCCTTTTCCCTCAATGGCAAAGCTGCTTCTGGGAAGGTCGGCTGTTTTTTCTCCCGTTATGAAGGTGCTAAAACTCCTGTAAATAACACTAATGAGAAAGGTATAAGAGGGGGAGCCGTGTTAGTTTGGATCTGTAAAAGCAGCAAAGAATCCTGTGGCACCTTATAGACTATCAGACTTTTGGAGCATGAGCTGTGGTGAATACCCGCCGTCGGATGCATGAGAAAGCGCTGGGTGAAGCAGGTTTCAGTGGATCATGGGAGAATCTCTCATCCTGATTCTGAGACATCAGATGTAACCTAGTCTGGAATTTCACTTTTAAATTAAAATGAAAGTGTCTTCTACCTCTCTGTGAGATGGGTTTTCTATCTTTCATGAAGGCTCCTTGGTCATATAACTGCATGTTAGTTTTGTTTGACAGAACGTAGCTCAGATTTTTTGGGAAATTTCAGACAAATTACCATTTTTTTACTTCAGGTTTGTTTTTCCCCCTATCCCTGCATGACGACATGGAGAAAATTCAGATGCAGTTCAGTCAACAGGAGAGAATACTCCAAGCTGTTGGACATATTATCAAAGAATCAGTCGTATGTTTAAATCTCCACTCTGAAAAGGTGAACAGCAGCAGACCCCAAATGGGTGCAACTGACCAAAGTAAGTGCACATGGTCACAGGGTAGTTCAGTTGTTTAAGTCAATATTGTCTCAGATGATCCAGGATGAATTCCACAGCAAGTGATTCGGAACTAGGAAAACGCCCAGGTATTTGGTTCCCAAGGTATTTGTGACCCAGTCCCTACAGGAGGTTACTCCTGAAGAGATCTCTAGCTAATCCCCAAATTTGGGAAATGCTGTCTGGGATGAGGTGTATCAACCTGACCTGGCACTGCTAGGGTTAACTGCGCCATGCTCATGGCTGAAGAGGCCACACCCCTCACCCTCTCTGGGCATGCTCCGACTGGAGACAGAGTATAAACGGGAGCAGCTCAGCCTGGGCGGACTGGGAACAAACCTATGTTGTTGGCACAGGGGCGGGGGAGAGCCCAGGGCTGGGGTGGCAGGGGCTGTGGGGTGGGGAACCTAGGGCTCAGTTAGCAGGCTCCTCTGGCGGGGGACCCCAGGGCTGAGGGTGGGGGCAGCCAAAATATTTTTTGCTTGGAACGGCAAAACCTGAGCTGGCCTCTGCCTCCACGCACCCACATGAGGTAGGTATGAGCGGATCATTATTATCCCTACTTGAAAGAGGGAAGCTAAGGCTGAGAAAGGAGAAGTGACTTGTCTTAGGTCACACAGAGACAGTGGCGGAGTTGGGAATAGAACCAGAGCCTGATTTTCAAACTTACCATTGGATCTTGAATTTCAGACAGTGAATGACCTGATAAAGTGCTCTGATGAACTCAGACCAACAACAGTGCACAGTAATTATTCAGCAAGTATTTGAGGAGAACTGCAATGTTAAAGAGCTGTGAATTGCTCAGAGACCATTAATGCAGAAGCAGCAAAATTCATCAAACATAGAACTGGTTCTGACTTATTTCTTGGTCTTAAAAAGAACAGCAAGGACCTGAGTCTCCTCCTGTCAATAACCCCTGCTCAGCCATAATCAGGGTGGAGACTGAGGACGGGAGGCTGAGGGTTCTCACCAGCGAGCCCAAAGGATGGCCCAGGTAACTGGTGGGGATCACTGCCCGAGCACTAGTTCAGCCCTACATTTTGGAAGTGGGCTTCCCACAGTGGCAGGAGCTGCAGGCGCTCCCCAAACACACACACACACACCTCTCCTGGTGTTGAGAGAGGGAACAGGAGAAAAAAAAGGACAAAGAAGCAAGGTGGAAGAAGAGAGAAGGAGGGAGGATGAATGGGATGGAGAAGAGTGAAAGCAAAAACGATAAACCCCAATGTCCTCCTAGTGATTCTAAGGGACAAAATCTGAGGTGTGGAATAAAATTCTGCCTCCTTGAAAGCTCATGGAAGGGTTTCTGACGTGTGCCTAGAATTCAACTCTCACCAGATGGATCAGACCCCAGAACAGGTTCTCAAACCTCATGGGAGGCTACTCCACCTTCTAAAGCAGGACTGGCTGTTGTTCTCATTAAAATCACTAAAAGGGAAGGAGGAAGCTCAAAAGAGGTTCTCCTGGCAGCTCAAATCCGTAGAACAGGAATACTCTCAGTCCTCAAGAGAGAGGGCCTGGAGAAGGAGACTCTTGCTGAAGCAAAGCCACAGGGTCTCTGAGGTCTCCTGGCCCCTCGCCCCTGTCCTGCCTGGCTGATGTCAGCATCTCTCTGTGAGGTCACCACCTCCCCACCACCTTGGACCAATAGGCTGAGGTCCTGCAAAAGGCCTTTGTGATGTCACTGCCACACCCCTCCCTTGCTGTGCCAATGTCCTGCCCTGGCCAGGCACTGTGGAGGTTTGAGCTACTCCTGTGGATCACCCCACTCAAGGAGCGTTCGTTCTCGGCAGTAAGCCGGCTGACAGGAAACATCAGACGCTGCTCCCAATGCTACACTCAGTTTTCAGAAATTAGTCGACTTTATGGCCAGAAGAGACCATTAGAGCATCTAATCTGACCCACCTGCATATCACCCAGGCCTCCTGTAGCAAGAGCTACTTTTGAGGCAAACACACATTCCAGAAAGGCATCTAGTCTTCATTAAATGACATAAAGAGATGGCGAATCCACCACTTTCCTTGGTAGTTTGTTCCTGTGGTGAATCATCCTCACTGTTGAATTTTGTGCATTAGTTGTAATATAGATTTGTCTCTTTTTCACCTTCCAGCCATTGGCTCTTATTGAGCCTTTATCTGCTCGATTCAAGAGCCACTTTAATCAATCCTTTCTCTCCATTAAGGCACTTCAATGAAGTCACCTTTCAATCTTCTTTTGATCAGCTAAACAGGTTGAGCTCTTTCAATAGCTCACTAGAGGTATTTTTCCAGTCCTCAGAACATTTGGTGGATCTTTGCTGCCCCCAGCTCCAATTTCACAACCTCTTTTCAAATGAGGACACCAAAACTGGAGGCTATTCCACTATCAGTCTCACTGATGCGTGTCACCTCCTATGACTTTATTGACATAATCTGTAACTGTATAGATCACCGTTGTGACCGCTGTTCTATATTTGCAGCCAATATTACAGAGAAGTGGTCGTGTAATGGAGAGGTTCTGATTGGCTGATTATAATGATGCTATCTCTAGATGTGTATCATTTTTGTAGTTGACATTATAGATAATGACTCTATGCTGTCTGTATTTCAAATTTGTGTATTTCAAACAGTGAAATGTTGAGTGTTCACATTCATTTCAAGCATCCTCGTATGGTGGAGCTCCTGTACATAATGGAGAATGGAAATGAAAATGTTTTTCTTTAAGAGGGCACCTGGGTTTGAACAAAGGATCACTTGGTCTGCAATCAAACACTCTACCCCTGAGCTGTACCCCCATTACAACAGGAGTATGGAATCATGATCTCCAGGACTTTGAAGGACAGACCCTGCTTCATCAAGCTCCTTTGCCATTCCCAGACCACAGGTGGTTTTAAAAATGGGGTTTGATTAAACTTCTTAAATGTGGTAAACACCACAGCTTGCACACCCACTGATATAGCTTCTCCCCATGACAGAGCTGCCACCTCCTGGGAAAGTGGATTGACTACACCACCAGGAAAACTCTCTCCCCTCAGCATGGAGCAGTGGTTCTCAAGCTGTGGGTCAGGACCGCAAAGTGGGTTGTGACCCTGTTTAAATGGGGTCACCAGGGCTGGCATTAGACTTGTTGGGTCCTGGGGCTGAAGCCAAAAGTCTGAGCCCCTCCACCCAGGGCTGAATCTCTCAGGCTTTGGTTTTGCCCTCCCCCCACTGGGGCTCAGTCTTTAGCACTCCCTGAGTGGAGGGGCTTGGTCCCTCTTTCCAGGGCTACTTATTAAGTTATTTTGGCAGAAGGAGGTTGCAGTGAAAGGACGTTTGAGAAACCCTGGCACAGAGCATCTCCATTACTGAGCTGCAGCAGCATAGACTCACTGTTTGAAACATTGACCTGGCCTTAGCCTCTGAATATGTCTAGGCTTGGCTCCCTGTGGCACTGTTGTGAGCAGACCCTGGAAGTACAGCCATGGAGACACCACACACCAGCCTTGCCTAGCTGGCAAGGATCAGACCTTCACAGAAAGACACCCATGGTTTGTTAGCCCAGCTACCTAAGGCCTCAGCCACAACCACTTAACACAGGGGCCTTTCTACACTCTGGTTCTGTTCTCACTGAAGGGTCATTACAAATTGTTTGCTCAGACCAGCTTCCCCAGCGCACTCACTGCTGTGCAGCTCTGTACGTGTGGCCATGGCTGAACAGCCAGAGTTCCTGCCCATTTCCCTACTGGCTGGAGCATGATTAGAGTGTGTTTGTGGTTAATGATGTTGCTGTAGATTGTTCATTCCCTGCCTTGGCAATTCAGACAGTCCCTTTTCCCGTTGTATTGCCAGCACCTCTGGGAGTCCAATAACAGAGGCAGGTTTTCTCTGGGCACTGAGATTTTTGAGGCCGTTGGTGGCTCCTTTCTTTCCTCATCCTGGAGAAACTCAGCTGTTTATTCCATCCTTGATGACTCATGGAATAACAACAGCAGCATGAAGAGGAGAGTGAATATCTCACTGCCAGGGGGATGGTGGACGCATCCTCTCTGTCTGACCATTGCCATTGCAGGAGAGAAGGTTTCAGTGGAATCGAATGCCCTGGCTCAGACAAGAGACACAGGGAGGTTTTGCTGTTCATGGATCTGTGCAAAGGAAATTGTGTGTCTGTGTGAAAATGAGGAGGGATATGAAATGCCCACGTGGTGGTGCCTAAGGCAAAAGGGAACCCTAGAGGATTGGAATAGGATAAGTTCTCAAGCAGCATGTTTCTTACTTTTGCCCATCTGTTAGGTTTGATGATTATCGATGGAAAGATTTTGCCATTGGGTCGTGTGTTTACACAGAAATTGACATTTACCAACAAATCGTAATTCTTCCAAGTCTGCTGGTGGTGAGTTTAGAGGACACACTCACTCTTCCCACCCCATGCCAGGCCTGTGCTCTCCAGAATGTCAACTTCCCACAGAGCTGGGATCCTTCCCTCATCTCCCCAGACCACTGCCCCACCCCACTTCTGGGGTCCCCTCCCAACACTGTCCAACTCCCTGCTGGCAGGATCCTTCCCATTCCTTTCATTTCCTGCCTCCTCTGAGCAAAAGCTCTGCATTGTTCCCACACTGGGAATTGAACCCAGGCCACGTGGGTAAAACCAGGAATCCAGATCATGAGACCATATGGGACTTGTATAGTCAATAGCACATTTACCCAACAATTCAAAGTAGCCATTCAAAGAACTTCAAAAACAGACTTCAAAGAGAAATTGCAGAGTTACAATTGATTTGCAAACTTAACCCCATTAATTTGAGCTTGAATAAGGACTGGGAGTAGCTGGCTCAGGACAAAAGCAATTTTCCCTCTCTTGGTATTGACACCTCCCCATCAATTATGGGGAGAGGACCACATCCACCCTGACTGAATTAGCCTTCAACACTGGTTCTCCCCTTGTACGGTAACTCCCATCTCTTCATGTTCCAATCTATATTTATGCTTCTATCTGCAATTTTCACTCCATGCATCTGAAGAAGTGGGCTTTTTACCCATGAACGCTTATGCCCAAATAAATCTGTTAGTCCTTAAGGTGCCACCGGACTCCTCATTGCTTTTAATTCTAAGCTGATCTTAACCCTTTCAGTACCCTTCCAAACACAGATGCTTCTCACCACAGGCTGGCTGGTGGCTTTTCAGCCAGGCTCTCCCCTTTCATCAGCGCTTCAGTTGCTTGGTGTGGGGGTGTCTGTAGATGTAGGTGGCAGAGAGAGATAAAGCCTGGCAAATGTCTCTCCTTTTATCATGTCCTTTCTTCCCTCATGGCTTTGCCCTCCCTCCCCCCTTCAGAGTCAGGTGAGCATCACTGCGTCTCTCCAAGCAAGTCTGAGCAATTCCCCTGGGGTGTCCTCATGCAGGTGAGTCATTGTATTGTAGCTCCCTTGCTGGGCAATGGCTGTCGATGGTTGTTTGACACCCTGTCCGGGTGTTGGTTACTTTCCTTGCTGTTGCCACTGGGGAGATAATATTTGTATGAATCACACACCTTACAGCACAGTCAAAACCACACAGCACAATTCTCATAAATTCATAAGCATGAATGTTCTACATCTATGGGTAGAGAACTGACATTCAGCAGATCATATCCATTCCCTCATACCTTACAAGTCATGCGCTATAAGAAAGAGCACGATGATATGACAATCAGGATTATGGGGTTACAGCACGCTCCAAAGGTATAGTATGTCACACTGAGATTCTATGTTCATTTGTTCTGTAACAGCATTACAGATATCCAATGACTGACCAATGGCATTTCCAAGTGCTAAAATAGCAAGCGATGTCGGTCTCTCATTGGCCATCAGCGACTGAAGATGTGGTTTAATGAGCTGGAGCTTCAAGGCGAGGTGACTCTGTCCAGTGCCTTCAATTGCACTGCTGGGCCCCAAGTCCTGGTGGCCAATATGTGACGCTGGGAGAAGAGAGTGGGGTGGCAAGTGGCGGCAGGACTTTGCCACCAGGGTCTAGCTGCCCAACTTCCTCCTGGTACTGCTGGCCCTCGCCTTCAGGTAACCCAGGAACTAAGGCAGGAATAGGGCGAGGAAGCAAGTAAAGCCGAGCAAGGAAGGCAAAAGTGAATCTTGTCTTCATGGGCCGCTTGCAATGACGTCCTTTTTCTGTGCCACACCTGACAACAACATCCCAGACAGAAAAGCAGGAGGCCAAAAAGAAACTGAGCAGCTGCTGAAGTAGTTCAGTTGGGAGCGTGCTAGACTAACAGGCTCTTCTGTCCCCCTTTGTGCACGGGTGGGATGTTTTCTGAAAGTGCAGCAGTGCCTTTAACTGCCACGAGTCCCTCATTTCAGGCTATGCAGCAGGAAAAGACAGCATGGGCTTCTGCACCGAGTTGGCCCACCTGACCTTTCATTCTTCTCTTGCTCTTTCTCAGCAAGGGGAAGAAAAAGCAGCTCTCCCTCAAGCTGGAGTCACAAGGACGACGTAAGGACGACTTCCTGAGTGCCCGCTCCAGTGCTCTGCTCTGCCAGCTGACCTATTGAAGGGCTGCCACCACTTTCTCCAGGTTTGTCCATCGGTCTGTGCCAGGGTGAGCAACACCCAAGCAGGTGGAGTTTCTTAATACGTGAATGGTCCCTGGTTCAAAACCAGGCAGAAACATGCTGGCTTCCTTTTCCCAGATCCCTTGCTGTTCAGGAAGACGCTCCTCCTCCTCCTATTGGCCTGTCCATGGGATAACTCCAACCCCTGCATGACAGAGGGTGCTGACAGCAGTGGAGAAAGCACCTTGGCGTCAGGCTGGAGAACCTAGAGGAGTGCGGCGTATCACCTTTTGGAGGCTTGTGGCTTGGCCTCCTCTGCTGTTGGAGGTTGGCCGGTGGAGGCCGGCTCTTCCTGCTGGCCTCCTCTGCGTGACTTGCCAAAGGAGGAAGTGAGGCAGGAATGGGGCAAAAGAGGAAAGTCGAGCTGAGAAAGGCAGGGCAGAAGTTAAGCGCCTCAGTGCGGCTACGTGGGGTTAGTAGAGCATCACCATTCGTTCTGCAAAGCCGGGGGAGGTGCGGTTGGCTGCTGGGAGGCAGAATCCTGTGCCTGCCTCTTGGCTTCCCAGGATGGCTACTTGCAGCCCAGGAGAAGCGGGGTTCTGGGGAAGGAAAAGCAGCAATGGCGAGGCTGAGTGGGCTCCTTTCTGGCCGAGATGGTGGGTCTGGGAGTTGCCTGTAAGCCGTAAGTGGACTTGGTGCAGTGAAAACCGCTGCTCCATTCTGGCTGACCTGGGGGAGCCATTAATGACTTGGGAGTGGGGGCAGGGCGCTGGCTGTGAGCAAATGGGATCCAGGAAGCCCCAGCCTGCCCCTCCAGGGGCCGAGTCGTCTTCTCTCCTGCCATGGGGAGCCCGGCCTTAAGCCTGCCCAGCATGCACTGCAGCTCGAGCATTAAGCCGTCCTGTGTGCATAACCTAACTACGGCCTAGTGTAATCAGGTGTAAAGTTTAGATTGTGAATTTATCTTTAATTTCCATGGTAACTTACTTTGCTCTTTTATGCCTACCACTTATAATCCTTAAAACTCCATCTTTCTGTAGTTAATAAATCTGTTTTATGAAACTGGTGTATTTTGCTTGAAGTTCTTGGGAAATCGCAGCTCCATTAGTAGGCTGGTTCATGTACTATTCATAGTGAGGGAAGGGTGGACCCTGCGTAATAAACTCACACTGATCAGGCTTCTGATTAAGGAAAGATGGTATGGTCCAGGGGCGCAAGGCTGCGGAGCTGGGGGAATTGGCGGGACGCTCTCTATCATTAGTGTTATGAGTGGCTGGGAGAAGCATTCATGTAATAGTTGGATGTGTCCCTACCTGTGGATGTCTGTGTAAGTGCAATATCTGCCAGAGATTCACAGCATCACCGTGTGAGAGGGAGCCCAGGCAGTGGTACACAGGGCTCAGGGTCCCACTGTTCAGGTTGCATCCCATAGATCCCATCACAGACTTTCAGCAACCACAGCAGATGTTCACTGGAACAGTGAAAGAGATGCCAAATAGTGATCTCCAGGGCCGGCAGACATCAAACTATCAGGAATTCTGCGCACAGAGAGGACCCTGCAAGTGGAAAATGCCTTTGGAAAAGACCCTTCTGTCCCCAGCTGTGGTCGTACAGTGCTTAGTGCTCTGCGTTGTGGCTTCAAGAGCCATGGATGCAAGTTGAGTTACGGTGACCTTTTCCTTGTCTCCACGGTTCTTAGGTGCCTCCTTCCAACGACCGGTTTCTTTTGGAAGCATTTGCATTGCAAGGCAGAGGCAGTCTTCTCTGTTTCCTCAAAGATTGACCAAAGGTGGGAGGAGTGGACACATTTGGCAAGGCACCACTGGGTGCTGCATCTCTAACCTCCACGTTACCTGGCAGGTGCTTCTGGGACTTTTCTCCCAGCTGCTCCATTTTCATCAGTGACAATCAAAGGAAGATGACATGACATCTGTGTGCAGACATCCCCAGTGAATCACAAGGACGTGTGGCGCAGGCTCTTGTGTTGCAGCAATTGTAGTTGAAGCAACCACCACGCTAATGTCAGTCACAGCAACCTTTTCATCAACTCCATGCTTGTGATTTGATTCTTTCCAATGTTTCTCTCCAAAGAAACCTTTTCCTTAGCAAGCAATTACTTGGATAACAAGGGAGGTCTCTTCTGTTTCCCGGAAAGACACAGGAAAATGTTAGCAGAGCAGACGAAAGCCATAGAACAAAGCACCACTAGGAGTTGAACCCAGGATCTCCTGTTTACTAGACAGGTGCTTTAAGCCAGCTAAGCTATGGTGCCTGCCTCAAGAAAATACTTGCAACTGTTCCATTTGATGGTCAGGACAACACCTGCAAATTCAAACTACAGACATTCCCATTTCCCTCAAGACTTGCAAGGAAGAACTGTCAGGCCAAGCCAGGATCTCCTGGTTACTAGGAAGACACTTCAGCCAGCTCTTCCCAAAGATCACTATCCAGAGACCTTTAAGCAGCCACTGCAGATGTTCACTGACAAAGAGATGCCAAAATGGAGTTCTCCACTGCCTGCAGCCATCACGCTACCAGGAGTTCTGTGCACATAGATGCCCCTGCTGGTGGGAAAGGTTTTGGTAGAGACTCTTCTGACACCACCCGTTCTCATATAGTGTTTAGCACTTTGTGTTGTGACTTCAGCATCCAGAGATGCCAGTTCAGTTAGGGGACGTTTTTCCTGTCTCCACGTTTGTCTAATGGCTCCTTTCAACACTTGTCACCAAAAAGACCTGTTTCTTTTGCAAGCGATGTACAGCTAGGCAAAGGCAGTCTTCTCCATTTCCTCAAAAATAACCAAGCTGTGGGGAGAGGAGACACATTCAGCCAAGCTGGATGCTGAATCTCCTCTTTCTTCAGCAGGTGTCTGTGAAGGACACAAATCTCCACTGTGTAGAGGTCAAGAATAGGAGTTTATTACACACAGTGATGGTGGAGTGGGCTTATTAGGCTCAGAGACACTGTTAATTAATTAATTACAATAGAATATATAGATTTTCCACGGGCGGGGGAAAGTGACAGGCTAGGCAGTTCCACACCCCAGGATAGGTTTTGCAGCAAGACAAGATAGCACAGTAGCCAATGGTTAACAGGTCACATAATGTCTCCACCCATGGTCTCAAGTTAGCAAGTTAACATTTCATTAATACTTTGATATGTTATTAGTATAAAATATATATGTTGAATTCTGATTTGAGGTCCATAGGAATGGAGCAACTCCTTTGATTGTCCAACAGGTACATTCCTAGGGGTTAAATCAAAGAAACAGTGAAAGTATATGGCAATAAAGATTGTTTTTGGGTGTCTAACAGCAGGATTGGTCCCTGGGAAGGGAGGTGGAAGGATGCCATATCTTATACTGACGTGCCAACTTTTCATAAACTCAAGGTTCGCTCTGTGGGAAAAATGTCTCCCTACAGAAGAGACTAACACAATAGGAACAGGGATTTTTTGCTCAATCTGCAACTCTGAATAAGACACAATGATTTAGTTCTTAGCTCCAACACCTGGCAATTTGCTGACCAGGCCTATCTTAGCAAGCAAGGCTTTCTGTTTATCCAGCTTTCTCTTAGCTGATCACTATTTGCTAGGCTTCTGGTCCCTTGACCATACTCTGGACTTTGGGTCTGGAAAAGAGGTGGCACAATCGATAGACCAGGTTGTTATATAAAATGCACATGGATTTTAACCTTTCACATCCAGTAATGGCAAAGTTCTTGGTTCAGGCTTGTAGCGGTGATGGAATAAACTGCAGGTTCAAATCAAGTCTCTGGAGTCTGTTCAAAGCTGGGATGGGTCATTCAGTCCTTTGTACAGAGCTTCAGTTTGTAGCAAAGTCCCTCCAGAGGTATGAAGCAGGACTGAAGACAAGATGGAGATGAGGCATCAGCCTTTTATAGTCTCTTGCCATGTGGTCTTTGCTTTCTTTGTCCCAAGGACACTCTATCCAGCACTTGGGACAGAAAAACCTTAGAGTTCTCTCCATAGGCAGGTCCCTGCATAGCTTGCTGAGTCACAAGGCGTATCTGCCTTCTCTCAATGGGTCGATTGTAGAGCTGATGGTCCTTAATGGGCCATCAAGCAGGCTAGGCAGAACTGACACCAACTTGTCCGGGGTGTTCCCCGGAAGCAGAGCACAAGTTTGAAATACAGGCAGCATAGAGCCAATATTAATAACGTCAACTACAAAAATGATACACATCTAGAGATAGCATCATTATAATCAGCCAATCAGAACCTCTCCATAGATCCCTTACACGACAACCTTTCTACAATATTGGCTGCAAATATAGAACAGTGGTCGCAATGGTGATCTATACAGTTACAGATTATGTCAATAACATCACAGGAGCTGACACGGCATCAGTGAGACTGATACTGGAATACTGCCTCCAATTTTGGTGTCCTCATTTGAAAAAGATGTTGTGAAATTGGAGCTGGGGCAGCAAAGAGCCACCAAATGTTCTGAGGGCTGGAGAAAAATGCCTTCTAGTGAGCTATTGAAAGAGCTCAACCTGTTTAGCTTATCAAAAGAAGATTGAAAGGTGACTTCATTGAAGTGTTGAAGTGTCTTAATGGAGAGAAAAGATTGGGTATTAAAGGGCTCTTGAATCGAGCAGAGAAAGGCATAACAAGACCCAATGGCTGGAAGATGAAAAGAGACAAATTCATATTACAACTAAGGCACAAATATTCAACAGTGAGGATGATTCATCACAGGAACAAGCTACCAAGGAAAGTGGTGGATTCTCCATCTCCTGATGTCATTTCATGAAGACTAGATGCCTTTCTGGAATGTGTTTGCCCCAAAAGTAGCTATTGTGTCATACAGGAGGCCTGTGATATGCAGGGGGTCAGATTAGATGCCCTAATGGTCTCTTCTGGCCATAAAGTCGACTAATTTCTGAAAAACTGAGTGTAGCATTGGGAGCAGCGTCTGATGTTTCCCTGTCTAGCCGGCTTGCTGCCTAGAACGAACGCTCCTTGAGTGGGGTGATCCCCAGGGAGTAGCTCAAACCTGCAAAGTGCCTGGCCAGGGGCAGGACATTAGCACAGCGAGGGAGGGGTGTGGCAGTGACATCACAAAGGCCTTTGGCAGGACCTCAGACTATTGGTCAAAGACTATTGGTGGGGTGGTGGTGACCTCACAGAGAGATGCTGACATCAGCCAGGCAGGACAGGGGCGAGGGGCCAGGGAAACCTCAGAGACCCCTGTGGCTTTGCTGCAGCAAGTCTCCTTCTCCAGGTCTCTCTCTGAGGACTGAGAGAGTATTCGGGTTCACGGACGTGAGCGCCAGGAGGAACCTCTTTCGAGTTTTCTCCTTCCCTTTTAGTGATTTTACTAGAAAACAGCCGTCCCTGTTTAGAAGGTAAGAGCCTCCTGGAGGTTTGAAACCTGTTCAGTCTGATCCATCTGGTGACAGTTGAATTCTAGAGATGGAAAACACGAGCTTAAGGAGGCAGAATTTTATTGCACACTTGGGATTTTGTCCCTTAGAATCACTGGGGACATTGGGGTTTGTCCTTTTTGTTTCCTCCATCCCTCCCTCCCTCCTTTCTCTTCGTCTCTTGCTTCTTTTGTCCTTTCTCCTGTTCCCCTCCCAACATCAGGGGTTTTTCTCCTGCTGATAACAGCTCACGTTAACTGATCACTCTCGTTATAGTGTGTATGGCAACACCCATTTTTTTCATGTTCTCTGTGTGTATATATATCTTCCTACTGTATTTTTAACTGCATGCATCCGATGAAGTGGGCTGTAGCCCACAAAAGCTTATGCTCAAATAAATGTATTAGTCTCTAAGGTGCCACATGTTCTCCTTGTTCTTTTTGCAGATAAATTAATGGAAGTTATGTCCATTAATGGATATTAGCCAGGATGGGTAAGGAATGGTGTCCCTAGGCTCTGTTTGTCAGAGGGTGGAGATGGCTGGCAGGAGAGAGATCACTTGATCATTACCTGTTAGGTTCACTCCCTCTGGGGCACCTGGCATTGGCCACTGTTGGCAGATAGGATATGGGGTTGGATGGACCTTTGGTCTGACCCAGTATGGCCATTCTTATGTTCTTATGAAGGGAGGGGCAGAGCCCTGTGGCAGAGTTTCTGTAGTGTAGTGATTATCACATTTCCCTAACACGCAAAAGGTCCTTGGTTTGAAACCAGGCAGAAACCTGATGGCTTCCTTTTCTCAGCTCTTAGTGGCCTGTCCCTGCTGTTGTAGGAGCAGCAGTGATTTCTATGCTAAGTAGGTCTGTTATACTTCCCCTGCTCCCACTTTTGTCTCCTCTCCCTCTCTGAATACCTGTGAAGTGGCTTTCCCCCTCCCCCTCCCGCTCCCTCCTGCAATGCTTGTGGGATGAAGGGGCTGGTTGAACAGCTGGAAGATCAGAAGAGCTCCTAGATAGACAAGGTGTCTGGGACTCTAATTAGGCAGCGATCACACACCCAGAGCATGGACATTGCCCAAGGTGGAGTGTGACCCACCAGATGCAGCCAAGTCATCTCTAGTCGCAGGCCATGAGGAGCAGGTCCTTAAAAGGGGAAGGGGCCCTGTGCTCAGGAGTCACTCACAAGCTTGTACCTCCAGTGAATGCCCTTCGCCCCTACCGCCTGGCCAGTGGTTCGCTGCGTTACATTCCATCGTGCCTCGGGAAGACTTACCCTCATCGCACCGTCCATCGCGGCGCTGGGGGACACTTACCTGGCAGAATCCTGACATCTCCAGTGCCAGGCCTGTCCTGGGAGTGTGAGTATGTGTGTGTGAGTGTGACACCCGCCGTCTTTTGAGTTTAGCTGTCAGTATAACAAACGTGCTGCTTTCTGCCAAACTCTGGTGGGTCATTAGTCCTCCCTACGCTGACTAGCTGGCCCTATTTCGGGTAACACCTGCGATAACCCCAACCCCTGCAGGACAGAGGGTGGTGAAATGAGCTGAGAAAGAGCCTTGGCCTCAGCAGGGGAAAGCTAGAGGATCTGGGCCAGTCACCTTTTGGAGCCTTGTGGCTTGGTCTCCTCTGCCCTGGGAGGTTGGCCGGTGGAGGCCGGCTCTTCCTGCTGGCCTCCTCTGCGTGACTTGCCAAAGGAGGAAGTGAGGCAGGAATGGGGCAAAAAAGGAAAGTCGAGCTGAGGAAGGCAGGGCAGAAGCTAAGCGCCTCAGTGCGGCTAAGTGGGGTTAGTAGAGCATCACCATTCGTTCTGCAAAGCCAGGGGAGGTGCAGCTGGCTGCTGGGAGGCAGAATCCTGTGCCTGCCTCTTGGCTTCCCAGGGGTGGCTACTTGCAGCCCAGGAGAGGAAGGGGGGCTCTGGTGAAAGGATGACAAGCAAAGCTCTGGGAGGAGATTTGGGTGTGGGGTGCGGGCTCTGCGCTGGGGGTGGGGGTTGGGGTGCAGGAGGGGTGGTGCTTACCCCGGGCACTGCAGCTCCCAAAGTGACCGGTACACACAACCCTCCGGCAGCAGCTCCTAGGTGGGCGGGTCAGGGGGTCTCCATGTGCCGCTGGCTTCAGGTGCTGACCCCTGAGTTCCCATCGGCTGCAGTTCCTGGCCAATGGGAGCTGCGGAGTTGGTACTTGGGGCAAGAGCAGCACATGGAGACATTCCCCCCACCCCAGGGGATGCTGGGACATGCCAGCCACTTCTGGGAGCAGCACGGAGGGACGGAGGTAGAGTGGGCAGGGAGCCACCTTAGTGCTGCTGGCACATCTCTGCACACCCATTGCGGGAGGGGAGCAGAGGGCCTCCATGTGCTGCCTGGGGTAGGGGCAGAGCACAGAGCTGCCTCCCCTCCCGGGTCTATTGCATGGCCCCTCCCCTCACACAGAGGGACTTGTTAGCTGGAGCCTGACATGACAAACCCAGGGGTGAGATGTCTGAGGATTTACTCACTGAGGGCTGGGCTCAGGCAGCCAGTTTCATGCAGGTGTTTCACCCCCCAGGCCCCCCGAGTCTCCTCTGACCGTATTTCCCAGTGACACTGCATGTGGGTGGTGGTTATAAGGGGCTCGGCGAGGCTGAGGGGGCAAGAAATGCTGGATGTGATGCTCCCCCCTTTGGAGGGGGGGCTGGGCTGCAACCTGCCGTCTTCAGAGTGCCACCGACAGACCCTCCCGAGCAGTGGGGGAGCCACCAGTACCCAGCCCATGGCCCCGCCTGTGCTCTGCCCCCAGGCCCTGCCCTGGCTCGGACTCTCCCCCGAGAACCCACCCCCCCACAGGGGTAGGCAGATCTTCCACCTGATCAGCCCCGAGCCAGGTCTCTGTGCTGCAAATTATTCCAGCCTCTGGGAGGGAAAGCGCAGCAGCCCACAGCTCCAGCTCTGGCAGCTCTTTGCTCTCACTGGGATAGGAGACAACAAGTCTATCACTGCTCAGTAGAGCGACCAGATGTCCTGATTTTGTAGGCACAGTCCTGATATTTGGGGCTCTTTCTATAGGCATCAAGTACCCCCCCACCCTCCCTCCTGATTTTTCACACTTGGTGTCTGGTCACCCTACTGCTCAGTGTGAGGCGAATGTCTCTGTGGTCTCTGCCGTTCGTGGTGGGGAGTTTCCCCACTGATAACAGTTCTTGCTGGGTCGGGGACGGGAGAGAGAAGAGGCGTTTATTCTGTTTCATTCCTCTCCATTTTCTGTTCCTCCCTGTCCCTTCCAGGGTCCTCCCTTCCATTTCAGACTGTGCAGTGACACCCTCCCCGCACCCAGGACTCTCGAGCCTCTGGAGCAGCACGATCCCATGAGATCCTCAGTGACCAAGGGTCTTTTCCAACTTCCAGGAGACCCAGCTTGAGTCTAAAGGAAGCTCTGTTCCTTCCTGGGGATCCTCTCTCCCTTCCTGGAGATCAAGATCATGAAGCCTCTGCCTTGCCTCCTGGGTCTGAATTAATGTCCCATTTCCCACTATGTGCTCGAAATAAACAAGTTTCTAACCCAGGTGAGCAGAGTTAATTCAGTTCTCAGCTGGAATCCTTCACCCACATTTCTTAGGAGATACAGACTCTCTGACACAGACTGACTGGGGTTCATCTCTGCATGTCCCCAATGGGGAAGGAAAGACACTGAGGGCGAAGGAAGATAGGCAGGAGTCAAATCTGGGTGGTCCCTGGAGCCAGATGATTGAGTGGCCCTGGAGTCAGCCACTGTGGCCACTGCAGAAGTCACAGAATCCGTCACTTCCACCACCTCCGTGACAGACACGGAGACAAACCCTTCCCTGCTGTGACTGCAGTTCCTGGAAGGAAAGAGAAGAACAGAAAGTGACGAGAGAACGAAAAAGAGAGATTCCCTGTCACCTCTCTCCCCTGCTCCCTCCCCCTTGTATTCTGTAACCCCATCTCACTGGGTTCCCTGTGCTGGTGCCATGGGGGTGACACTAGAGTTCTGGGGATTTGGGGGGGCTCTTCATTTCTCAACATTTCACACAAATTTGTCTTTGGGCTGAAATTTCTCCTGTTAGGCCTCTCAGTCAGAGCTGTACCCCCACCCTGTTTGCGGGGGCGGGGGGGCAGGGGAGATGTAAATTGCAGAGCAGGCAGAGAAGTCGCCCATAAAGGGTCATATTGATCTGGTGACTGGTTCTGACTGGGGTCACACATCCTCTGACACAGGCTCATGTGCAGAACATGGGAGCTCTGGCTTGTCCTAAATGCTGTAGACTGTGAGTTCCTGGAAAGGGCAGGGGAGAGGGAGCAAGAGGAGAAAAGCAGAGACATTGGAGACGAGGAATTGGGGGGAGAAGAAGGAGAGAACAGAGAGACAATAAATGATTGAAGCAGAACAGGTGTCCCAACTCCATCTTGCTCATCACAGGTGTTCAGAGAGACAGGTAGTTGCGGGTTTTCCAGTGTCAAGTCTGAACTTTGATTCTAACAATTTGCGTTGAAATATCAATGGGATCTCCACATACCTGATCTCTTCCCCCCTCCCCTTTTTTGTATTAATTTTTATTTTGACGTGTTTGGCTTAACCGTGATCTTCCCTTTCCCCACCTGTATTGCAATTTGGGGGTTATGTTTATTGTTCCTCCCTTTTGTTCATGTCATTATAATTGTAACAGCAAAGGAACCTGCAGGAGCAAAAACTGACTCAAAACTTCATTTCCCCATCATGCCGGAACATCCTACAAACAGCTCACGCAGCTGGAATCATAACACGCAAGGCCAGGGGATGGGAGATGCAGGTTTCCAAGGGTTCTGTCTTTCTCAGATGACACATTCCAGCCCCTTGTGTGCCTCCATCCTGTATGACCTGCTGGACTTCGACACATTTATTATTTCATTCTATAGATAATGTGATTGTAACACAATGTGACTGAAATTGTACCACTTCCAGATGAGGAAACAACAAAAGAGAAAAGCCATTATTGCATTGGCTGGGAATCTAACCCAGATCAAGTGCTTAGAAGGCACCTACGCACACCACTATACCACCAATGCATCTGGCAGGAGTAGCTTTCCTGCAGGCTGTGAGTGCTGGCAAAGGGGGTGACACATAACCACAGAGTTAATGAGCAGGGTGGATGGGCTGGAAGCTGCCTGACAGCTGGGAGCAGAGTTACCATCCCAGAGTGACTGAAACGGGGCAAAGGTGAAAACAGATCTCACTGGGAGCTGGCCCCACACCCGCCCCGCCCCTAGGAGAAGGGAACTGAAACTCAACTTCAATCATAGAAAAATCTTCCCTGAGAAGGAAGGGGACAGCTTGTTTTAAAGACCAGGTTTGTGTTTGTTCCTGCTACATACGGAGGGGCTGGGTAGTGCTGATTCCAGCCCCCAGACTTTGGGAGGATAAGGAACAAATTCAGGCTGCCAGTGACCTGCAGGAGGGAGATGATCTTTTGACAGTGACGGACGCCTCGTCCTAAAGGCCTTTGTCTGCCCCCTTCCAGTGACTGTTTGGTACAGGAATGCAGCCCCCACGCCTGGGTCTCTCCTGGGGAAATGATGTTTCTGTGCAAAACACCAAAGCTTTTAACAGAAAGGAAGAAAAGGAAATGGCCACACGATGGGACTAGGACATAAGGAATGAAACACAAGATGCTTCTCCCCTGTGCATTGACTTTTAACCTTGTTTGTGGTGGTGTTGTATCCATGTTGGTCCCAGGGGTCCTCTGGGGTGCCGGGCATTGGCCACTTTTGGGAGAGTGGGCTAGATGAACTGGTCTGACTCAGTGTGGCTGTTCTTATGTTCTAACTGCTGGTTATGGAAGAGACGAACTTCCAGGCTACACAGAACTGAAGAAGGGTGCTGGGTTAGCTCCACAGCTTGTCTCTTTCACCAACAGAGGTTGGTCCTCTGCAAGCTCTTACCCTCACCCGCCTTGTCTCTCTTGGACTCCGAAAAGTGTTTTCTCTCAACTCCCCTTGCAGAGACGTTAAGTTTCCCTTTGGGCAACTATCAGGCTGAAGCAATTGTATTGACTGTGACACTAGAATTGAAGATTTAATATTATAAATAAATGAGTCTAATCCTGAGGTTCTGGTTTTCACATTGATTTTTCTAACTCAGTTCCCAATTCTCTTCTAGAAAGGCCTCCAGGCTCCCTGCCCAGCCCAGCAAAAGTGGCAAGGAGAAAGCCCACACTGCTGCTCTTTCAGGTAGTTGAAAGCTGCTATCAAACCCCCCTCACTCAGTCAGTCCCCAGTCTGTAGCAGTGCATGGGATTCTTCCATCCTAAGTGCAGGACTCTGCACTTCTCCTTGTTGAACCTCCTCAGATTTCTTTTGGCCCAATCCTCCAATTTGTCTAGGTCGCTCTGGACCCAAACCCTGTCCTCCAGTGCTTGGATTCTTTACAAGGCCCCTTCCCCTTTTAAGGACCTGCTTCTCATGGCCTGCGACTGGAGATGACTTGGCTGCATCTGGTGGGTCACACTCCATCTCAGCCAGTGTCCATGCTCTGGGTGTGTGAGTGCTGCCTAATGAGAGTCCCAGACACCTTGTCTACCTGGGAGATCTTCTGCTCTCCTCCTGGCGCTCACGTCCGTGAACCCAAATACTCCCTCAGTCCTCAGAGAGAGACCTGGAGAAGGAGACTTGCTGGAGCAAAACCACAGGGGTCTCTGAGGTTTCCCTGGCCCCTCGCCCCTGTCCTGCCTGGCTGATGTCAGCATCTCTCTGTGAGGTCACCACCTCCCCACCACCTTGGACCAATAGGCTGAGGTCCTGCCAAAGGCCTTTGTGATGTCACTGCCACACCCCTCCCTCGCTGTGCTAATGTCCTGCCCCTGGCCAGGCCCTTTGCAGGTTTGAGCTGCTCCCTGTGGATCACCCCACTCAAGGAGCGTTCGTTCTAGGCAGCAAGCCGGCTAGACAGGGAAACATCAGACGCTGCTCCCAATGCTACACTCAGATTTTCAGAAATGAGTCGACTTTACGGCCAGAAGAGACCATTAGAGCATCTAATCTGACCCCCTGCATATCACAGGCCTCCTGTAGGACACAATAGCAGGTGAGGGTGGGGGGCTGAGGAAGCGAGCGGGCAGCCAGTGGCGGGGGGGGGGGCAGGGCAGCCAGTGGCTGGCCCCAGCTCACCTCCACTCCGCCTCCTCCCCTGAATGCCCCACCTCGCTTTCCCCCCTCCCCCTGCTAATCAGCTGTTCGCGCAGGAAGCCTTGGAGGGAAGAGAAGCCGTGTGGCGGCTTTGCACTCAGGCCCAGCAAGGTGGAGACGGAGATGAGGTGAGCTGGGGTTGGGGGGCTTCCCGCACCGCAGCAGGTAATGGTGGGTGGGTCAGGTGAGCTGGCGATGGGGGAAGAGAGCTGAGGCGGCGAGCAGACAGGTGAGCCATAGGGGGCGGGGGCTGAGGAGGCGAGTGGGCGGGCAGTGGCGGGGGGGCAGGTGAGCCGGCAGCAGGGGAGGGGGGTTGAGGAGGTGAGCAGGGGCTGGGGGGCTGAGGAGGTGAATGATGAGTCAGTGGCTGACCTGTTCTGCTGATCTGGTCTGGCTCCCAGCCCCTCTCCAAGGGTTGCAGCTGTCTGGAGGTGCTGCCTTCCACGCCTTCCTCAGTCCCACCTCATTTACTCCACAGGGCGACTGATTACAAAGTGGGGGGAAGATCTTATTCTACTTCTAGCAAAAAAGACATTTCTTTTACCTTAATTATATTACCTTAGGGGCCCCCTATAACATATTAGCAAGGTTCATTACCGCTGTTTTGGCAGGGTGGTGCTGGGGAAGGAGGGTTTGTTTCCACGAGGCGGGCGGCGCTTCGGGGGGGGAATTGTTTCGGAGGGGCTGGGCAACGCTAATGGGGTTCTTTTCAAAGGGCGGGCGGTGCTGGGGGGGCTGTGTTTCGGGGGGCTGGGCGGTGCTGGGGGGGTGTTTCAGCAGCACTGGGGGTGGGGGGGTTTCGGTGAGGCTGGAAGGTTTTTAGCCCTCAGCTGTTTTCTTTGAAGTAATATTGCCCTCGCCGCTTTACGAGTTGTGCAGGCCTTGACTAAACCACAGACTCTGGACTCAGCATTCAAGTATCCTGCAGTCTGAACTTTGAATCCGATACATTCCCTCATTGGCTACCATTGTTTGGCCAGCAGGGAAGTGCTTCTTGTCCAACAAGGCAGCCAGATTGGGACCCGTAGGCATGGAATGGCTCTGAAGGAATCAGCTGTTTCTCTCTGCGCTTTGGATCCAAATGGTAAAAGACAGTTGCTCCCACTTTAATCATGGCGTCCTTTAGGACTGTGACCAATGCCACTTAACTAGGGAGCAGGGTTCTAAAAACAGTTTACCTGGGCCACAGGTCACCATAGCTTCCATCTCTGGGGTGAAAATGAACCACTAGTACCTACAATTTCTACCCAAGTTCTTGTCAAATCTTTGACCTTACTTGGAGTAATTTTACACTTCTCTGGCGTAGAATTCTTCACCAACCGCACAACAGATCAGTAGCGATAGTGAGGTACAACTCCCCCTTCTGTGCCCTTTTATTTCTTTAATCTGGTGGCACAGATTAAAATTAGGGACTAAATTCAGGTGCAACTTAGAATCCCTGTAAGACAACAAATGTCAGGTCTCTATTAAAAAGAGGTATCTTTCTGCAGCTACAGCACATTCAACATGGATTTCATTTTCTACACATTTGTAGAATCTCCCAGGTGTGAGCTAAACAGAAATGTCACTTCCATTTTTCCCATCTCTACCTAGATAGGGATTGTATTTCCCAAATAAAAGGCAACATGCAGCTGATTAGGAAGGCGATATCTTCAGGAGCAACCTCCTGCAAGGCCTGGGCCAGAGCGGCTTTGGTAGCCAAATGCATGGGTACTTTGTTTAATTACAAGTAATTTACGAGGGAATCCTCTTCCCAGCCCTTTAGAAAAAATATAGACCTAAGAAGCTGAACAAAAGGGAGATTGGGATGGTGATGAGGAATCAGGGTAAATCAGAGGGATTCCCTATGTTCTTCTGCTGTTATAGAGGAGAAATGACATTTACCCCTATCCCTACGTTTTTCCTGCTCTTTGTTATAGTTCAATATATTTTAAGTGAGGAAAATGGTAGCAAAAATATCTGCTCCCCAGCACAACCTGAACCAACATCAGAGCAACTGGGAATGAAACAATTGGTTTCCAAAGGGAGAACTCGATGACTAACAATTGCTGTGAAATGGGGGAACAGTATAACCGTGATGCTCAGGGTTTGTTTAGACTAGGGAAAGTGATGGAGTTTAGGTCAGGTCAAGGGGGAAGCTAATGGCAACCCCTGCACCTGGGCTGCATCTGCTCTACAACTATAATTTCCTTTTTACCCCAAGATCACTAACTTGAGCAGCCAACGCCATGTACAGCCCTAGTGGATGGAAGGCTCGGGTAGTTTTTGCCTCAGTGTAGCTTGTTGGGTGTGACGATACGGTCCTGGCGGGACCCAACTGAGAGTGCCAGTTCAGGACCAATTGCTTAAACAGGGCAGTTACAGCCCTAGGCTGGGGTTTTTCCACTTGTAAGGCAAACCAAACAAGCCAGCCAAAGAGGAGTTTGGTTTCACACCACTGGCTAACCACAAGTCACACAAGCAATTTCCTTAGACACTCCACAAAAAGAACAGGAGTACTTGTGGCACCTTAGAGACTAACAAATTTATTTTAGCGTGAGCTACAGCTCATTTCTTTGGATGCATAGAATGGAACACACAGACAGGAGATATTTATACATACAGAGAACATGAAAAGGTGGAAGTATGCATACCAACCGGAAAAGTCTAATCAATTGAGATGAGCTATCATCAGCAGGAGGAAAAAACTTTTTGAAGTGGTAATTAAGATGATCCATAGGAGGTGTGAGGAGAACTTAACATAGGGAACTAGATTCAATTAGTGTAATGACCCAACCATTCCCAGTCTCTATTTAGGCCAGAGATAATTGTATCTAATTTGCATATTAATTCCAGTTCAGCAGTTTCTCTTTGGAGTCTGTTTTTTGAAGTTTTTTTGTTGCAAAATTGCCACCTTCAAGTCTGTCACTGAGTGGTTAGAGAGGTTGAAGTGTTCTCCCACTGGTTTTTGAATGTTATGATTCCTCATGTCAGATGTGTGTCCATTTATTCTTTTGCGTAGAGACTGTCCAGTTTGGCCAATGTACATGGCAGAGGGGCATTGCTGGCACATGATGGCATATATCACATTGGTAGATGTGCAGGTGTACGAGCCCCTGATGGCGTGTCTGATGTGATTAGGTCCTATGATGGTGTCACTTGAATAGATGTGGACAGAGCTGGCATCAGGCTTTGTTGCAAGGATAGGTTCCTGGGTTAGTGTTTATGTTGTATGGTGTGCGGCTGCTGGTGAGTATTTGCTTCAGGTTGGGAGGCTGTCTGTAAGCGAGGACTGGCCTGTCTCCCAAGAGCTGTGAGAGTGAGAGATCATCTTTAAGGATAGGTTGTAGATCTTTGATGATGCGCTGGAGAGGTTTTAGTTGGGGGCTGTAGGTGATGGCTAGTGGCGTTCTGTTATTTTCTTCGTTAGGCCTGTCCTGTAGTAGGTGGCTTCTGGGTACTCTTCTGGCTCTGTCAATCTGTTTTTTCACTTCAGCAGATGGGTATTGTAGTTTTAAGAATGCTTGATAGAGATCTTGTAGGTGTTTATCTCTGTCTGAGGGATTGGAGCAAATACGGTTGTATCTTAGTGCTTGGCTGTAGACAATGGATCGTGTGGTGTGTCCGGGATGGAAGCTGGAGGCATGTAGGTAAGTATAGCGGTCAGTGGGTTTCCGGTATAGGGTGGTGTTTATGTGACCATCGCTTATTAGCACAGTAGTGTCTAGGAAATGGACCGCTTGTGTGGATTGGTCTAGGCTGAGGTTGATGGTGGGATGGAAATTGTTAAGATCACGGTGGAATTCCTCGAGGGCTTCTTTTCCATGAGTCCAGATGATGAAGATGTCATCAATGTAGCGCAAGTAGAGTAGGGGCGTTAGGGAACGAGAGCTAAGGAAGCGTTGTTCTAAGTCAGCCATAAAGATGTTGGCATATTGAGGGGCCATGCGGGTACCCATAGCAGTGCCACTGACTTGAAGGTAAACATTGTCCCCAAATGTGAAATAGTTGTGGGTGAGGACAAAGTCACAAAGTTCAGCCACCAGGTTTGCCGTGATATTATCGGAGATACTGTTCCTGATGGCCTTTAGTCCATCTTTGTGTGGAATGTTGGTGTAGAGGGCTTCCACATCCATAGTGGCCAGAATGGTGCTTTCTGGAAGATCACCAAGGGATTATAGTTTCTTCAGGAAGTCAGTGGTGTCTCGAAGATAGCTGGGAGTGCTGGTAGCATAGGGCCTGAGGAGAGAGTCCACATAGCCAGACAATCCTGCTGTTAAGGTGCCAATGTTTGAGATGATGGGGTGTCCAGGATTTCCAGGTTTATGGATCTTGGGTAGCAAATAGAATACACCTACTCTGAAACTTAGACACTCCAGTCTGCCAGTATCACCACCAGGGCCACTTGTCCTGCGGATGAATGGTTATGAAAACCAACACCCCAATAAAAGAAAACGGTTCTCTCGATCCCAAGGAATCAAGTCCCAGACCCAGGTCAATATACAAATCAGATCTTACCCACAAATCATGCTGTTGCCAATCCTTTAGAATCTAAAATCTAAAGGTTTATTCATAAAGGGGAAAAAGGTAGAGATGAGAGCTAGAATTGGTTAAATGGAATCAATTACATACAGTAATGGCAAAGTTCTTAGTTCAGGCTTGCTGCAGTGATGGCATAAACTGCAGGTTCAAATCAAGTCTCTGGAACATCCCCAGCTGGGATGGGTCAGTCAGTCCCTTGTGTAGAGCTTCAGCTTGTAGCAAAGTCCCTCCAGAGGTAAGAAGCAGGATTGAAGACAAGATGGAGATGAGGCATTTGCCTTATATAGGCTTTTCCAGGTGTAAGAACCTCTTTGTTCCTTACTGTGGAAAATTACAGCAAAATGGAGTCTGGAGTCACATGGGCCAGTCCCTGCACTTTGCTGAGTTACAAGGCGTGTCTGCCTTCTCTCCATGGGTCAATTGTGTAGCTGATGGTCCTTAATGGGACATCACACAGGCTAGGCAAAGCTAACACCAACTTGTCTAGAATGTTTCCAAAAACACAGCACAAATTTGAAATACAGACAGTATAGATTCAATATTCATAACTTCAACTACAAAAGGATACATGCATACAGACAGCATAATCATAACCAGCAACCCATAACCTGGTCTTAGACACCTTATATGACCCCTTTTTACATAAGATTTGGTGCCACTACAGGACCTTGGTTGCAAACCATATTCTATATGGTCCCAGTTTATATCAACATCACAGGGAATGACACAGGGCAGCAAATTCCCACCTACCCAAGGACAAATTGCTGCAGATAAACGGGTTGGGTTCACATCCCAAAGCTGAGGAGAATTGAAGAATTATGGACAAAATAGGGAAAAATAAGAGACTAGAGAGTCAATAATTTTAGGGAAAACGAGGGAATCTCCTTGGATTTACTAGCCACATGTGGGGAGGGGAGAGAGAAGGGGAAGAACCAGAGAGAATTGTTCTCAGGTTTTGAGATGGAAAGAAATGGCACAAACAGGAAAAGGATGCAAGTGGCTCACCCCCGTGACCATAGGCATGCGCAGCACATTTCATTAGGGTGTGCACCCAGGGAGCCCCCGCCCTAGCCCCACCCCATCCACTGCCTCCCCCTTCCTGCCCCCCTCAGAACCCCCAACCCCCCCGCTCCTTGTCCCCTGACTGCCCCCTCCTGGGACCCTGCCCCTAACTGCCCTCCAGGACCCAACCCCCTATCTAAGCCTCCCTGTTCCTTGTCCCCTGACTTCCCCCTCCTGAGACCTCCCACACTATAACTGACTCCCTAGGACCCTACCTGTCCCCCTGACCCTTATCTACACCTCCACCCCCAGACATAAGAACATAAGAAAGGCCGTACCGGGTCAGACCAAAGGTCCATCTAGCCCAGTATCTGTCTACCGACAGTGGCCAATGCCAGGTGCCCCTGAGGGAGTGAACCTAACAGGCAATGATCAAGTGATCTCTCTCCTGCCATCCATCTCCATCCTCTGACGAACAGAGGCTAGGGACACCATTCTTACCCATCCTGGCTAATAGCCATTTATGGACTTAGCCACCATGAATTTATCCAGTCCCCTTTTAAACATTGTTATAGTCCTAGCCTTCACAACCTCCTCAGGTAAGGAGTTCCACAAGTTGACTGTGCGCTGCGTGAAGAACTTCCTTTTATTTGTTTTAAACCTACTGCCTATTAATTTCATTTGGTGACCCCTAGTTCTTGTATTATGGGAATAAGTAAATAACTTTTCCTTATCCACTTTCTCAACATCACTCATGATTTTATATACCTCTATCATGTCCCCCCTTAGTCTCCTCTTTTCCAAACTGAAGAGTCCTAGCCTCTTTAATCTTTCCTCATATGGGACCCTCTCTAAACCCCTAATCATTTTAGTTGCTCTTTTCTGAACCTTTTCTAGTGCTAGAGTATCTTTTTTGAGGTGAGGAGACCACATCTGTACACAGTATTCGAGATGTGGGCGTACCATGGATTTATATAAGGGCAATAATATATTCTCAGTCTTATTCTCTATCCCCTTTTTAATGATTCCTAACATCCTGTTTGCTTTTTTGACCGCCTCTGCACACTGCGTGGACATCTTCAGAGAACTATCCACGATAACTCCAAGATCTTTTCCTGACTCGTTGTAGCTAAATTAGCCCCCATCATGTTGTATGTATAGTTGGGGTTATTTTTTCCAATGTGCATTACTTTACATTTATCCACATTAAATTTCATTTGCCATTTTGTTGCCCAATCACTTAGTTTTGTGAGATCTTGTTGAAGTTCTTCACAATCTGCTTTGGTCTTAACTATCTTGAGTAGTTTAGTGTCATCTGCGAACTTTGCCACCTCACTGTTTACCCCTTTCTCCAGATCATTTATGAATAAATTGAATAGGATTGGTCCTAGGACTGACCCTTGGGAACACCACTAGTTACCCCTCTCCATTCTGAGAATTTACCATTAATTCCTACCCTTTGTTCCCTGTCCTTTAACCAGTTCTCAATCCATGAAAGGACCTTTCCTTTTATCCCATGACAGCTTAATTTACGTAAGAGCCTTTGGTGAGGACTTTGTCAAAGGCTTTCTGGAAATCTAAGTACACTATGTCCACGGATCCCCTTGTCCACATGTTTGTTGACCCCTTCAAAGAACTCTAATAGATTAGTAAGACACGATTTCCCTTTACAGAAACCATGTTGACTATTGCTCAAGAGTTTATGTTTTTCTATGTGTCTGACAATTTTATTCTTTACTATTGTTTCAACTAATTTGCCCGGTACCGACGTTAGACTTACCGGTCTGTAATTGCCAGGATCACCCCTAGAGCCCTTTTTAAATATTGGCGTTACATTAGCTAACTTCCAGTCATTGGGTACTGAAGCCGAGTTAAAGGACAGGTTACAAACCTTGGTTAATAGTTCCATAACTTCACATTTGAGTTCTTTCAGAACTCTTGGGTGAATGCCATCTGGTCAGTGACTTGTTAATGTTGAGTTTATCAATTAATTCCAAAACCTCCTCTAGTGACACTTCAATCTGTGACAGTTCCTCAGATTTGTCACCTACAAAAGCCAGCTCAGGTCTGGGAATCTCCCTAACATCCTCAGCCGTGAAGACTGAAGCAAAGAATCCATTTAGTTTCTCCAATGACTTTATCATCTTTAAGCGCTCCTTTTGTATTTTCATCGTCAAGGGCCCCACTGGTTGTTTAGCAGGCTTCCTGCTTCTGATGTACTTAAAAAACATTTTGTTATTACCTTTGGAGTTTATGGCTAGCCGTTCTTCAAACTCCTCTTTGGCTTTTCTTATTACACTCTTGCACTTAAGTTGGCAGTGTTTGTGCTCCTTTCTATTTGCCTCACTGGGATTTGACTTCCACTTTTTAAAGGAAGTCTTTTTATCTCTCACTGCTTCTTTTAAATGGTTGTTAAGCCACGGTGGCTCTTTTTTAGTTCTTTTACTGTTTTTCTTAATTTGGGGTATACATTGAAGTTGGGCCTCTATTATGGTGTCTTTAAAAAGGGCCCATGCAACTTGCAGGGATTTCACTTTAGTCACTGTACCTTTTAACTTTTGTCTAACTAACCCCATCATTTTTGTATAGTTCCCCTTTTGAAATTAAAGGCCACAGTGTTGGGCAGTTGAGATGTTCTTCCCACCACAGGGATGTTGAATGCTATTGTATTATGGTCACTATTTCCAAGCGGTCCTGCTATAGTTACCTCTTGGACCAGCTCCTGCGCTCCACTCAGGATTAAATCTAGAGTCGCCTCTCCCCTTGTGGGTTCCCGTACCAGCTGCTCCATGAAGCAGTCATTTAAAGTATAGAGAAATTTTATCTCTGCATTTCGTCCTGAAGTGAAATGTTCCCAGTCAATATGGGGATAATTGAAATCCCCCACTATTATTGGGTTCTTAATTTTGATAGCCTCTCTAATTTCCCTTAGCATTTCATCATCACTATTACTGTCCTGGTCAGGTGGTCGATAATAGATCCCTACTGTTATATTTTTACTAGAGCATGAAATTTCTATCCATAGAGACTCTATGGAACCTGTGGATTCGCCTAAGATTTTTACTTCATTTGAATCTACACTTTCTTTAACATATAGTGCCACTCCTCCCCCTGCACGGCCTGTTCTGTCCTTCCGATATATTTTGTACCCCGGAATGATTGTGTCCCATTGATTGGTCTCAGTCCACCAGGTTTCTGTGATGCCTATTATCTCTATATCCTCCTTTATCACAAGGCACTCTAGTTCACCCATCTTATTATTTAGACATCTGGCATTTGTGTACAAGCACTTTAAAAACTTGTCCCTGTTTATTAGCCTGCCTTTTTCTGATGTGCCAGATTCTTTTTTATGTGATTGTTTATCATCTGATCCGGCCCTTACATTATACTTCTCATTCCTCTGCTCCTGACTATAACCTGGAGATTCTCTATCATCAGACTCTCCCCCAAGAGAAGTCTGTGTCCGATCCACACGCTCCTCTGCAGCAGTCGGCTTTCCCCCATCTCCTAGTTTAAAAACTGCTCTACAACCTTTTTAATGTTTAGTGCCAGCAGTCTGGTTCCACTTTGGTTTAGGTGGAGCCCATCTCTCCTGTATAGGCTCCTCCCATCCCAGAAGTTTCCCCAGTTCCTAATGAACGTGAACCCCTCCTCTCTACACCATCGTCTCATCCACGCATTGAGACTCTGCAGTTCTGCCTGCCTACCTGGCCCTGCGCGTGGAACTGGGAGCATTTCTGAAAATGCCACCATAGAGGTCCTGGATTTCAGTCTCTTCCCTAGCAGCCTAAATTTGGCTTCCAGGACATCTCTCCTACCCTTCCCTATGTCATTGGTACCTACATGTACCACGACCACCAGCTCCTCCCCGGCACTACACATAAGTCTATCTATCTTGCTTCTTTTCTCCTTTCTCCTGTTCCCCTCCCAACACCAGGAGGGGTGTGTGTGTGTGTGTGTGTGTGTGTGTGTGTGTGTGTTGTGGGGGAGGGCTCGGCAGCTCCCACTGTGGGAGGTCCATCCAAAAATGTGTGGCTGAAATAGTGCTTGGGCAGTCAGGGCCGGATTAACCTTTTGTGGGTCCTGGTACCAAACATATTTGTAGGCCTCTATGTAGTCACTGTGGACTCCGAGTGTGGGCCTGGTGGGGCTGTGCCATTGGTGCCATAGCATACCCGCTACTGAACCTCAGAGACATTTTTCATTTTGATCACACACCTCTCCGTGACTGTACGCATTGCCATACACAGCTCCCTCAGCCCCCGGGTTTTCTTATTGAGCTGCACACCCATGTGGGTTTACCAGTGTCCACAGTGAGCAGAACTTTCATAGTGATCAAGCAAACTCCCCACAGATTTATCTCCTTCCTCATTCAGACCTTCTCTAGCCAAGTCTCCAGTACCCCCCATGTCACCAGTCACGGCATGTGGTCCTAGTCTCAGCTCAGAGTTCTAAAGCCAGCAGACACCTGATCAGTTCTGACAGATCCCTCCCTCAGCCCCTATCCTGCCATGTGAGCCAGCCACCTGCAAACACCATCTCCCCAAAGTCAGGACTTAGCCCTTGGGAATCTGAAGCCACCAGCCTCTCTCCCTCTGCTCCCATCTACATGCTAGTCTGCTACCTGGTCACCACCACCTCTCCCCATGCTTGTTTCCTTTCCACTTTGGACATGCTCCCACCCAGCTGGAAGCTCCCTCTGCCAGCCTGACCTGCTCCCTCTTTCCCTGCTCCCCCTGACATTCCTGTCCTACTGGTGACCTCTGTTCCTTGAGGTGAACTCCAGTGTCTTTAGCTGCTCTAGCTTAATGGCCCCAGTAGTCACAGAGCCACCTGCAGCTTCTCTGGCTACAGCCCTGGGGCCAGTTCCCAGAGGCCAGCCTTAGCCAGCTGCAGCTACTAGCCGCAGGAGGGGTGGCAATGCCAGAGCTGAGCGTGCTTGAACCTTGCAATGGCAGCAGTAGGGACTCTAAATCCTCAGCGCTGGCCCTAGGCAGCTGCAGACTCTGGAGTTAGGCACTTCCCTCCTCTAGGCCATGGCTTTAAATACCCGAGATTCCCATCACCTGCAGCAGAGGCCACCAGTTCCCACGCCCCCCTCAGCCAGCACCTAGTCGTGCAGAAAGTGCAGCCTGAGTGATTTTGGAGGCTGGGGTGGCAGGAGGTTCCCGTCCCTGAGCAGCAGCCCTGCAACAAGCGCACGTGCTTCCCAGTTAGGACATTAGCCGTTACTGACAAGGCTTGTCTGTGTTCTTTTTTTTATCTCAGTGTTAGGTGTGAGAAGTATGAACTGTTCAATAGGTTCCATTAGTTGGTTAATAAGATGTTTATGAAATAAATCACTGGCTTTAAAATAAGATCCAATCTGGAGCATATGAACTATTGACCCCTGGACTCCAGCTCTGAGAGGGGACTTGTTTACCATCAGGGGACAGGCTCAAACCAGTCCAAACCGGTTTTTCCCGCCAAAACCAGCCCTCAGCGTTCCATCTCCTCAGCACTTTTCCCGCCACAGAAGTGATATAAGGACGTGCTCAGCGCCTGCGTGGGGCCGCCCCCCCCCCCCAGCGACGGCCCCTCCACGGTCGGGTCTTCCCAGCGCTCCCGAGCCGGAGAGCGACGAGCCCCCTGGGTCCCGCCGTGAGACTGAGGAACAGGAGGCCTGTCACCCCCATTCCTGCCATCCTGCATCCCTGGTGTCCAGCCTCCCACGGAGCCCCCCGGGGAGTGAGAGACCCCGGGGGGGGGCACTGGGGCTGGGCAGGAAAGTGACTCTGCCCCGGGGAACCTGGGAGAAGCCTCAGAGCTGCCTCAGCCCCAGTGGGATTTGGGAGGCAGAGACTGGGGCCTGGCGGGGGGATCCCCTGTGGTGTGGGGGGAGATGGGGGGTGTCAGGCAGGGAGGGGAGAAGCTGGAGTTGTAGGGGGGGGAAGGTCAGTGGGACGCGGGGGGGGGGGTTGAACTGTCTCTGGGCAGCCAGGAAATTCCCGGGGGGGGGGGAGTGGCGGGCGGGTGAAGGGGGGAGGTGAGTTAATTGGATCCTGTCCCTGTTTGTGCCACTTGCCTCTCGCCCCCGATACAAATTCTCTCTAGTTCTGCCCCTTTTCTCGCTCAGTGTCTCACACGGGGCTATAAAATCTGGGGCGATTCCCCCCATCCCCTCCAATGATCAGCTCTCCCGTCCCCCCCGATTTCCCCCCTTCTCCCCATGAGTCTCAAACGTCAGTTTAAAATCTTCTCTAGTGAGGGGCATTTTCCCACCCATTTGATCTGCGGGGGCCATTTGGGGATTTAGTTGGGGATTGGTCCTGCTTTGAGCAGGGGGTTGGGGTAGACACCTCCTGAGGTCCCTTCCAGCCCTGATATTCTAGGAGATGCCGGGTCTCTGCCAGGGCAGGGAAGGGAGGCGCATGTGTCCCCCATGGGGACTGCCCATACCCCAGTTTCCCAATCCCAGTTGTTGCCCCCTAACTACCAACACAGTTGCCCCCAACCATCAGTTGCCAGTCACCTCTCCATCCCCCACTGCTGCCCCCTTCCTTTATCCAGGGACCTTCCAGCTCCCCCTCCCTTGCCCTTTTAATCAGCTCCTCAAAGGGCTCCCTGCTGCCCATGGCAATGGTGGGGGTGGGGGGAACCATTACTTTGTGTTTATGTATTGGACAGTCGTGTAAAATCCAGTCCAACAGTCCCCCTTTTCCACTGGTTCGTTAACAGCAATATAAAATCCCCTCAGATCTTGGTGTTTTTCTCTCATGTTATCAAATACGCAGTTTGTGACACATTTGCTTTGCAAATCTCAAAGATTCATATAAAATACTCTAAACATTTGCCCCACTGCTCTCTAGTTGTCTATTTCTAATTGAATATGCCCTGAGATTTTTCCCCTGTCTCTCTAATTATAAAATACTAAGAAAAGTTCAGATTTACACCTTTTCTCAGATTCTTGAACATGGATATAAAATGTTTGCAAATGTTGCCCATTTCCTCTTTATTCATTTATCAAATATTGATGTGAAACACTCAGATTTTATCTCCTATCAACAACTGATATAAAATCCCTCTGATTTTCCACTTTCCTCTCTATAATTTGCAAAATGGATCCAAAATCTCTCAGATTGGGAACTCTTTCATTTCTGAACGTTGCTCTCAAAGCTCAGGTTTTGCCTCTTTCTGTGTCATTATCAAATGTCAGTTAAAAATCCTATCGGGTTTGGGGCTGTTCCCCGTGTTTCTAAATCCCAGCAACTTCTTCCTTCGAGGGAACCTGTTACCCTGAGTTCTTCTCCATCCTGGATGTTGTAGGGGGTTAAATTGCCCAGAGATCATCTTTCCCGACTCCTTTGTGAATCATTTGTTCCCTCCTTTATCTCTGTTAAAATGTTTGCCGAAGAAAGAGACCAGCCAGATATTTAATACACATCAAAGCCAGAGGCCTCCCCCTGTTTGGGGGGTCAGTGGTTCCCAACCAGTAACAGAAGAGTTGGCTGGACCCTTTTCTCCAGCTGGCACGGGATGATGAGGTCACTCTGAGTGCAGTGTGAGTTGAGAAGTATCCCAAACCCCATGGCAAATGGCCTTGGTGAGGGGTTGCTTCCCGCAGTGCTAAGATGCAGCCACCTCTGGGGTGGATCCATGGTGGCCATTATTTGGTAGTGACAGGCCATGGACATTTCTTATCTATTTTGTCCCTCCAGGCCTTCCATACTCCAGTTCAAGAGGCATCCCCCGGGGCTCCCTCTGCCTGTGCGACTGGCCAGCAGGGGGCGGTGGTCACTTTCTATCCACTTCTCAGGCACTGTGAGGTAACAGTGTTGCTGGGGGGGTGGGGGTGGAACTGTGGGGGGAGATAGCAGCTGAAGGGGGATTGTGGTGGGGGGAGGCCTCTGGGTGGCTGGGCAGGGGGTACCCTAGTGAGGTTGGTGGGTTCTGGAGATTTGGGGTTTCAGAGGGTGGTTGTGATGTGCCCAGCCCTGAGGCTGTGGGTCCTGGAGGTGGGTATCGCTGGGGGCTGCAGAACAGCCGGGGTGGGCGTCTCTTGGGGAGCTGGGACAGGGTGTTAGAGGGAGCCTGGTGCTGTGCCAGGGGCTCTGTCTGGGCTTCCCCCACAGACTCCTGGGATCGCTGCCCTGCCCAGTGCACAGAGTGTGTGTGGGGGAATCCCCGGTGCTAGGCCAGGGGCTGCCCCTGTAAAGCATCAGGGGATCCCGCAGGGGGGAGGAGGGGGTGCCAGGCAAAAGGCAGGGCAGATTCTGCTGGAGGGCAGGGGCGGAGGGGGTCCTAGGCAGGCAATGAGGGACTGAGTTCCCAGTGGGGGTCTCTTTTGGGGGGTCTCTGGCTTTTGGGTCTCTTGGGGGAGGGGAAAACACTTTGGGACTCCCAACCTGGCAATGAAGATCTGGTGGGGGTTCTCTGGCCGGTGGGGTGAGGGGAGGGAGAAGGGAGATTAAAAATGTCTCTGTGGGCTTAGCCTGGCAGCAGGGGCCAGGACTACATGGTAATAAACAGATTCAGCATTTCCCAGCATGGCAGGATCTAGGGTGTCTGTCTGCAGGGAAAGGGCCTGGGGGAATTCTGATGTGAAATTAACTAAAACCGGTTCTGAAACACCCACAACTGCCCTTCTCCCCCAGACAGGCTGCAGAATGACGTCCTTGTTTTGCTCCAGCGCATCCCAGCCTGGCTTGGGACAGGGAAGAGAAATGGCTGCAGTGGAGCCAACTCAGGTAGAGATTATCAGGGGGTTGCTGGTGGGTTCCTGCTGGAGGAGAGGGACAGCAAATACACTGGAGATGGGAAGGTTTGCACAGTCTGGTCTGGAGGTTGGAGCGGGGCAGGAAATGCACAGGGTGGAGAAAGGAGGAGGCCAGGGTGTGGCAAACCTGCTGGGAGTTATTTAATAAGTGGCCTAGATTCTAGGTACAGACCCAGGAAGTCCGGAGGTGGAAATGTCCTAATTTGTGAAGAAAGAAAATAGCCCACCTACATGGAGCTATTCAAACTGACCAGACTCCCAGACTCCCAGTGCTGGAGCCTGACCTCACTAACCAGCGGCTGCTGTGAGATATGAAGGGGGCACCCATGAGTCAGGCTTATTGGAGCTGCCTCTCCCTTCATATCCCGCTTTTCACAAGGAGGAGGCTATTGTGCTTCCTACCAGGGAGCTCTCCCTGGACCCTGCTAGGGGCTCCATCTCCTGTATCGGTCAGTGGCTAGTAGGTCTGTGATGGATCTGCTGGGAGAGACAAGGGGCTCTCGCTTCGTCCCCTCACCCTGGTATTTGCTGGATACTCTGAGCGGGGTCAGGATGGGACTCTGTTGAGTGGGATCCACCCAGAGCTTCCATTTGATTGGCTCCTCTCTGCCACAAATAGTGGAGCTGTGAGTGGGGAAAGAGGTCCTGAGTGCTTGACTCTTGCTCTTTCAGGGGCCGGTGACCTTCGAGGAGGTGGCTGTGCATTTCACCAGGGGAGAGTGGGCTCTGCTGGACCCCGCTCAGAGAGCCCTCTACTGGGAGGTCATGGAGGAGAACTGTGAGACTGTGACCTCGCTGGGTAAGGGTTCCTGTCCCCTCGGTTCTTGGAAGGGGAAATGAAGAGAAAAGGTTCATGCCAGCCCCATGATGCCACCTCTACTCTGTCCTGTTTCAGCATCACCCCAATATGCCAGTGACACACCCACACTGCCACAGACCCTCCCCTGCTGCAGAACACTTTGGGAACAGAGCACAGGAGCCGTATCGCACAGTGTCAAATAGCTCCTGTTTGCTCAAGTGAAACTGGGGGTTAGGTCTGGCATAACTGTTCCATACCCCTAATCATTTTTGTTGCCCTTTTCTGAACCTTTTCCAATTCCAATATATCTTTTTTTGAGATGGGGCGACAACATCTTCATGCAGTATTCAAGATGTGGGTCTATCATGGATTTATTTGCTGTTTTTACAATTATGATATATGATATATTCTGTCGTATCTATCCCTTTCTTAATTATTTCCAACATTGCTTGCATGATATTTTGCAATATATTCCAAATAAGGAAATTAACGTGCAACATATGTGTCGTTGTTTGGGGTTTTAAGCTTTAAAAGGCTTGTGTGATTTTTAGCTCAGGGGACAGTATTCCAATAGCTGTCGCCCCCTGCGCACTTTTAACCAAGAAAAGAACCTCAGGCTGAGCTGATTCAAAATCAAACGTGTGGTTGTTTTCCACAACAGCTTCAAGAGGTCCCTGTGATGGAATGTAAATGTCTTCTTCACACCTTCCCCCTGCAGGAGAATGGCTGTTTGACCAGCTGTTTGCCTTGATGTCTCTGAGGAACTGGTCTGTGGGTGTTCCCCAGAATTGTAACATTTTCAGTAATCTCATACTGTAAAATCTCATAACTTTACATACAGTGTTACTACACATTTTAACAGGAGGATAATATTCAGTAGATTATGCGTTTTCAAATGATACCTCACAAGCCATACTGTGTACAAAATTGATCATAATTTTCTAGAAGAGTGAACACAGGGGTATAGACCGACACAGTGTCTGTGTGTGTGTTCCCAGCAGATATGTGGGTATTTCAATCCCTTATAAGGATAGTGTTCGGCATCTTCAAGGCCCTGGGGAACTGGTCCTGGGAATTCACTGGTTTACCAAGTGTGACACTGTATGGAATTGTGAGACACTTTGGTATTAATAATAAAATAATAATGAATTGTGCTAGATATGCCATGTAAGGTGTCAGTAAAAATGTTATGATTTGCCAAGTATGATAATATTATTTCTACGTTTGTATCACCTTTGTATTGTGAGTTATAGATATGTAGGGTATATCTGTATTTCCAGACTTGTGCAGTGTTTCTGGGTGACACCCCCAGACATATTGGGATCAACACTGCCTAGCCTGTTTGATGGCCCATTGACGATCATCAGCTGTACAATGAGCCCATGGAAAGGGCCAAGGGGATACACCTATTGAGTCAGCAAGACATGCTGGGGTATGCCTGTCTACTGAGAACTCCAAGGCTTTTCCATGCCATTTGCTGTGAATCTTGTGTTTGGAACACAGGAAGTACAGGCCACATGGCAAAAGGAATGTAAAGGGCAGCTGCATCATCTCCATTTTGTCTTCAATCCCCCTTCCTACCTCTGGAGCAACTTCTCTACAAACTGAACCCTGGAACAAAGGACTGAATGACCCATCCAAGCTATGGATGTGTTCCAGACGGACTTTCAAGCCAGCAACTCACCAATACTGCTAAGAACCTGATATATTCGTTTTGGAATGTATCTGACTGCGTTCCCATTTAACTTCTTTCTGTCTTTCTTTCCTTTAAACCTTTAGTTTAGATGTTAAAGGATTGGCTGGAAGGATGGAATTTTGGGTAATATCCAAACCTATACTGACCTGGTGATGTGGCTGAGCCTTTGGGGTCAGAGGAACACTTTGTTTATGTGAGCAGAGTTTTTAAATAACCTCTCACTGTACTGGACCTCGCTGCTGATTAGGAGTCAGAGAACAGGGATGCAATAAAGGGGGCCGTGTGATTTCTTTTTTCAGCTTCTCGATTACCCGTGTGGGGGATCAGAAGCACAATTTGTGACTGGTCGGTGAGTTTAACTTCAGTGTTAACCAGCAGTTTTGGGAGCATCTGCTCTCCCTTTTTCAGCCTGCCCTGATCTTGGCATTTTCAGTGAGAACTGCCCCTGGGGCTGTGAATCTTGTGTTTGGAACACAGGAAGTACAGGCCACATGGTCACACTAAGCATTGAGGTTAAATGAATAGAATGTTTTTTTTATGACCAAGTCTTATGAAATCAACTGAACTCCTTTGTTTTCTTTCATCTGAGCAGGGTTTCTAGTTTTCCAGCATGATGTGATCTCCCAGCTGGAACAAGGGGAAGAGCCATGGGTCCCAGACCTCCAGAGTTCAGAGGAAAGAGAGATCCTGAGATCTCCCTGCACAGGTGAGGAAACATTAAACCACCTCAGAATCTGTAAGTGCCTGAAGGAAACATCTGGAATGCCCAACAAAGCCCTTGGGGAGGTCTCTCAGTTCATTATTGTCCCTTGCAGGGGTCATATCCTCAGGGTAAATATAGCTCATGGCTTCCTATAGATCCTAGCAGACACCAGGCAGTAGCTTCCTCCCTTCCCCCTGCGTATTTGGATGGGATGTGAAGGCTGAATTCATCCCCCTCCTCTCTCCTATTTGGGGGAAGAGTTTGGGGGAGTTCAGCTCCTGATTTTTATTTGACCTGTCTTCAGCAATTGTTTTGTTTGTTCTTCCCCTTTCCATCCCTGTTTGAGGTTTCTGTCTCTGTCACAGCAGGTGATGCAATGGCATGTGAGAAAGAGGAGCAGAATTCTCAGCCTGAAAATGTTGAGCCAGTGGGTAAAAACAGAGCATTATCGCAAAGATCGAAAAGGAATGTGTCCAGGAGTCATGAGCAGGGAAAATCCTGGGAGATTAGAACAGACCAAAAACAGATCAAGAAAACCAGCCAGGGAAGAAAGTGGATAAATTTATTTCTTCCTGGGGAACTCAGAAGATCCTCATGGAAACCACAACACAGCAGGATATCCTCAGGCGAAAGAGAAAAAATACATGCAGTGAGCGTGGAAAAACTTCTCTCACAGCTCAGCCCTTTCTGTACATCAGAGAATCCACACAGGGGACAGGCCCTATGAATGCACTGAGTGCGGGAAAACCTTCAATCGCAGTTCGCACCTTATTAGGCATCAAACAATCCACGGAGGAGAGAGCCCCTAGGAATGCCGTGAGTGTGGAAAATGCTTCACTAGCAGCTCAAACCTTAGATTTAATTTACCCTGGTTCCTCAACTGTTGCTACAGCTCTACTACCCACCACTCCAAAGACTGAGAGAAATGGAGAGTTCCAACCATTGTCCTTTTAGTATCTTATTGTTCCTCTCTCTGTTTTTTGTGCTGGCCTTTCTATTCTATCACTTTCTGCCTTTGTTTAGTTGGTAACAGTTGGTTTCCATCACTCACGTTTGTTTGTTTAAATCTCTATCCGTTGTGAAATAAATTTTTTGCTTGTTCAATAACTGTACTCAAGTGCTGTGTGAGATACAGTAGCAATGGTCCACAGTAAAACTAGTAACCTGGGATACTTGGGGAAGAGAGGATCTGGGATTTCACCAGGTATCTGGAGATCCGGGCTGGACCCCAGAGGGGGACACATTGAAGGAACTCAAGGGTTAAGGTGGCTGCTGTAGCTCAGAGGAGGGTCCTTGAGTTCCAGCAGGCTGGTGAGTTTGGTCACTAACATCCAGCTGCCAAATGTAAAACTCCCTCTTCCTTGTGGCAGGTGGCAACAAGGAGACTCACAGTCCTCAGCACCCTGAGAAGGGTCACAGTGTGTCTCTGTGTTGATCCACCTGTCAAATCCACACAGGGAAAGCTCCCGATAGCACAAAACTCTGCCCTATGAAATCATGGAACATGTGCTCTTTGCTCTGTGAAAGCATGTAAAGAATCCAAGCGCTGGAGGACAGGGTTTGGGTCCAGAGCAACCTAGACATATTGGAGGATTGGGCCAAAAGAAATCTGAGGAGGTTCAACAAGGAGAAGTGCAGAGTCCTGCACTTAGGACGGAAGAATCCTATGCACTGCCACAGACTGAGGACTGACTGAGTGAGGGGGGTTTGATAGCAGCCTTCAACTACCTGAAAGAGCAGCAGTGTGGGCTTTCTCCTTGCCACTTTTGCTGGGCTGGGCAGGCAGCCTGGAGGCCTTTCTAGAAGAGAATTGGGAACTGAGTTAGAAAATCCAATGTGAAAACCAGAACCTCAGGTTTAGACTCATTTATTTATAATATTAAATCTTCAATTCTAGTGTCACAGTCAATACAATTGCTTCAGCCTGATAGTTGCCCAAAGGGAAACTTAATGTCTCTCCAAGGGGAGTGGAGAGAAAGCACTTTTCAGAGTCCAAGAGAGACAAGGCGGGTGAGGGTAAGAGCTTGCAGAGGACCAACCTCTGTTGGTGAAAGAGACAAGCTGTGGAGCTAACCCCGCACACTTCTTCAGTTCTGTGTAGCCTGGAAGTTCGTCTCTTCCATAACCAGCAGTTAGAACATAAGAACAGCCACACTGAGTCAGACCAGTTCATCTAGCCCACTCTCCCGAAAGTGGCCAATGCCCGGCGCCCCAGAGGACCCCTGGGACCAACATGGATACACCACCACCACAAACAAGGTTAAAAGTCAATGCACATGGGAGAAGCATCTTGTGTTTCCATGGGCGGTAGGTTTGTAGAAATTTTGGTGGTGCCCAGAACCTGCCCAAACTCCGCCCCCCACCCGCCCAAGGTTCTGGGAGGGAGTTTGGGGTGTGGCTGGGGATGAGAGGTTTGGGGTGTGGGAGGGGGCTCAGGGCTATAGCAGAGGGTTGGGGTGTGGGGTGATGGCTGTGTGGTGGGGCTGGGGATGAGGGGTTCATGATGCAGGAGGGCTCAGGGTTGGGGCAGACGGTTAGGGTGCAGGGGATGAGGGCTCTGGCTGGGGCTGGGAATGATGGGTTTGGGGTGTGGGAGGCTCAGTGCTAGAGCAGAGGGTAGGAGTGTGGGGGGTGTGGGCTCTTCTGAGGCTGGGGGGTTTGGGGTGTTGGAGAGGCTCAGGGCTGGGGCAGAGGGTTAGGGTGCAGGGGGATGAGGGCTGTGTCTGGGATGGGGATAAGGTGTTTGGGGTGTGGGAGGGCTCAGGACTAGGGCAGAGGGTTGGGGTGCAGGGGTGTGTGAGGGCTCTATCTGGGGCTGGAGATGAGGGATTTGTGGTGTTGGGGCTCAGGGCTGGGGCCGAAGGTTGGGGTGTGCGGGGGGATGAGGACTCTGTCTGGAACTGGGGATGGGAGGTTTGGGGTGTGGGAGGGGCTCAGGGCTCGGGCAGAGGGTTGAGGATGTGGTGGGGGGGTGAAAGCTCTGACTGGGGGTGTGGGCTCTGGGGTGGGGCAGGGCTGGGGATGAGTTTGGGGTGCAGGCAGGCTGCTCCAGGACAAGGGCCAGAAAGGAGGACTCCCCCCAGCCCTTTCCCTGCTGGCAGCAGCAAGCTCTGGGGGAGGAACCCCTCATTCCCCCCCCTCCAGCAGCACCCTCACTTCCACCACTGTCACTGCAGGTGCTCCTAGGGCCCTTCTCAGGTCCAGGAATCTCCCTCGCCTCCCCCATGATGGGTGCCGGGGAGTGCTGCATGCACCTCCTCCCCTGTGGTTGCCCCTGACTATAGCCTCACTGGGGGTTGGGGATGGGGCTGTCTCCTTGCCCAGCATTGGGCAGGAGTGGTGACTGCGGGGGGTGGGGGGCTGTGATGGTGGAGGGTCCTGCTGGAAAAGGGAAGGGTCTGAGGTGGAAGGGCAGGCTCAGAGTCAGTCTGCCCTGGCAGTGAGTTGGGAAGGGGGGGCACTAGGACCCTGTGGCAGCAGTTGCTGCAGGGAGGCAGCATGGAGCTGCATGGAAGAGGCAGGGACGCTCTGCTCCCTCCGGGGCCCAGGGACATGCATGGGGCCAGCAAGGGGGCCCGGGGGACACTCGAGGGAAGCACGGGGGGTGGCAGGTGGGGCCAGAGGGGAGACCCGGCCCCAAACTTTGGTGGAGCTGGGCCCCAGGGCTCTGAATATTGCTGGTGCCCGGGCACCACGTGGGTATATAACTCGCCGCCCATGTGTGTTTCATTCCTTATGTCCTAGTCCCATCATGTGGCCATTTCCTTTTCTTCCTTTCTGTTAAAAGCTTTGGTGTTTTGCACAGAAACATTATTTCCCCAGGAGACACCCAGGAGTGGGGGCTGCATTCCTGTGCCAAAGAGTCACTGGAAGGGGGCAGACAAAGGCCTTTAGGACGAGGCGTCCGTCACTGTCAAAAGATCATCTCCCTCCTGCAGGTCACTGGCAGCCTGAATTTGTTCCTTATCCTCCCAGAGTCTGGGGGCTGGAATCAGCACTACCCAGCCCCTCCGTATGTAGCAGGAACAAACACAAACCTGGTCTTTAAAACAAGCTGTCCCCTTCCTTCTCAGGGAAGATTTTTCTGTGATTGAAGTGGAGCTTCAGTTCCCCTCTCCTAGGGGCGGGGCAGGTGTGGGGCCAGCTCCCAATGAGATCTGTTTTCACCTTTGCCCCCTTTCAGTCACTCTGGGATCCTAACTCTGCTCCCAGCTGTCAGGCAGCTTCCAGCCCAACCACCCTGCTCACTACCTCCATGGTCATATGTCACCCCCATTGCCAGCACACACAGCCTGCAGGAAAGCTACTCCTGCCAGATCCATTGGTGGTATAGTGGTGTGCATAGGTGTTGTCCAAACAATTCATCTGGGTTTGATTCCCAGCCAATGCAATAATGGCTTTTCTCTTCTGTTGTTTCCTTATCTGGAAGTGGTTTAATTTCAGTCACATTGTGTTACAATCACATTATCTATAGAATGAGACAATAAATGTGTCGAAGTCCAGGAGGTCATACAGGATGGAGGCACACAAGGGGCTGGAATGTGTCATCTGAGAAAGACAGAACCCTTGGAAACCTGCATCTCCCCTCCCCTGGCCTTGCGTGTTACGATTCCAGCTGCGTGAGCTCTTTGTAGGATGTTCCGGCATGATGGGGAAATGAAGTTTTGAGTCAGTTTTTGCTCCTGCAGATTCCTTTGCTGTTACAATTATAATGACATGAACAAAAGGGAGGCACAATAAACATAAACCCTAAATTGCAATACAGGTGGGGAAAGAGAAGATCACGGTTAAGCCAAACACGTCAAAATAAAAATTAATACAAAAAAGGGGAGGGTGGAAGAGATCAGGTATGTGGAGATCCCATTGATATTTCAACGCAAATTGTTAGAATCAAAGTTCAGACTTGATACTGGAAAACCCGCAACGACCTGTCTCTCTGAACATCTGTGATGAGCAAGATGGAGTTGGGACACCTGTTCTGCTTCAATCATTTATTGTCTCTCAGTTCTCTCCTTCTTCTCCCCCCAATTCCTCATCTCCAATGTCTCTGCCTTTCTCCTCTTGCTCCCTCTCCCTTGCCCTTTCCCAGGAACTCACACTCTACAGCATTTAGGACAAGCCAGAGCTCCCATGATCTGCACATGAGCCTGTGTCAGAGGACGTGTGACCCAGGTCAGAACCAGGCACCAGAACAATATGACCCTTTATGCCTGCTCTGCAATTTACACATCCCCACTGAAGGGGTGGGGTACATCTCTGACTGAGAGGCCTCACAGGAGAAATTTCAGCCCAAAGACAAATTTGTGTGAAAAGTTGAGAAGTGAACAGCCCCCTTCCCCTCCCCACAAATCACCAGAACTCAAGAGTCACCCCCAAGGCACCAGCACAGGGAACCCAGGGAAAATGGGTTACAGAATACAAGGGGAGGGAGCAGGGAGAGAGGTGACAGGAGTCTCTCTCTTTCCTTCTCTCTTCACTTTCTGTTCTTCTCTTTCCTTCCAGGAACTGCAGTCACAGCAGGGAGGGTTTGTCTCTTTATTAGGATCCTCTGTGTCACGGAGGCTGCACAAGTCATAGATTCTGTGACTTCTGCAGTGGCCACTGTGGCTGACTCCATGGCTGCCCCAGCAGCTGGCCTGGGGGCAGCTTGAGCAGTGGTTCCAAGGGTGGCAGGCGCAGCCACAGCTCAGTGGCTCCTGGCACCTGTCCTGAGGTGGCCGGAGCAGGGCTGGCCCTGGGGCTCCCCTCACCTGGCAGCATCTGGAGTGGCAGTGGGTCCCTGGGGCTTCTCCCCCAGTACATGGTGCCACGGGCCCCCTGGACTCCCTGCGCCCACAGCTGGTGCCACGGACCCCCTGGGCCTCCCTCCCCATGATTCAATGCGGGGTATTTATGGTATAAGTCATGGCCGGGTCATGGGCAATGAGCTTTTGGGTTTTGCCCGTGATCTGTCCATGACATTTACTAAAAATACCTGTGATTAAATCTTCACCTTCCTCATTATCGATCAAATAAATCGAAACGCCTCCACCTGCAAGTGGATTTAGCCCAGGACCCTCAGAGTCAGCAGCTGTTACATCCCCACTGAGCTCTCCGGTCAGGTGTCCTAGCGCTGGAAGCCTCCTGTTTAGATCCTAAAATAGCGTTTTTGCACCGGGGGGGCTGAAATTTTGGACCGGACATTGTAGCTCCACCGTTATTTTACTGAATTGCTTCAAAACAGCAAGTGTAGAAAGTCTCCTAAGTGCCAGGCTCTCTGCCATGGAAACAGCTGCCCCTGCTCTGCAGGAGTCTGTGCGTTCCACACAGCAACGTACACACCTGCTCCGCACTGAAGGGGGGTCAGACAGTGACAGGGTTGGTAACACAAATACTTCAGACTATTAACTCCAGGTCCCTTCCTTTCTTTAACCCAGGATGTGCCAGTCAACTGGTAACCACGGTGTTATCTTCACCTTCAAATACCTCTCAGTACATTTTCAGTGAGCCCTCCACCCCCTGCCCTCCCTGCAGCCAGCCCTGCACCCCCTGCCCTGCCAGCCAGCCCGTCTGCAGCCAGCCCAGCACCCCAAGCCCTCCCTGCAGCCAGCCCCTGTCGCCAGCCAGCCCCGCATGCCCGGCTCCAGCCAACCCCTGCTGCACCCTCCTGCCCTGCCTCCAGCCAGCCCCGCACCCCGTGCCCTGCCAGCCAGCCCATCTGCAGCCAGCCCTGCACCCCATGCCCTGCCCGTAGCCAGCCCGTCTGCAGCCAGCCCTGCACCCCATGCCCTGCCTCCAGCCAGCCCCGCACCCCATTCCCTGCCTGCAGCCCTGCACCCTCTGCCCTGCCCGCACCAGCCACGTCCTCCCTGCCCTGCCTGCAGCCAGCTCCACACCCCCTGCCCACAGCCAGCCCCTTCCAAACCCCCTGCCCTGTCTCCAGCCAACTCCTGCCACACACCCCTGCCTGAAGCCAGCCAGTCCTGCACTCCTCTGTCTCCAGCCCTGCCAACCCCTGATGCACCCCCCTGCATCCCTGCCTGAAGCCAGCCAGCCTGCCCCACACACCCCTGTCTCCAGCCAGCCCCGCACCCCTTGCCCTGCTTGCAGCCAGACCCTACCTCCAATCAGCCTCTGCCCTGCCTCCAGCCAGTCCCATGGCCACTGGTGCCCTGCAGTTCCCAGGGCAGTAACCCTGCACACCTGCTTCAGTGAGGGGGGCAGGGAGCAGCTGGGACCCCACATGTGCACACCCGAGGGTGACCAGACAGCGAGTGTGGAAAATCGGCACAGGGAGTGGGGGGTAATAGGATCCTAGATAAGAAAAAGACCCCAACATTGGGACTGTCCCTATAAAATTGGGACATCTGGTCACCCTAGCACACCCCCAGGACTCCTGGGTTCCATTGCTGGGTTTCCTACTGGTTCCACTGCTGGTTGTTTTCCTTTTCCTGGGGGACTCTGGGCAAGTTGCTCCCCCCTCTAGGGCTCCGTCCCCAGCAGGCAAATGGGGATTTCGTACCTTCCCGCTATTGGAAAGTGCTGGGAGAATCCCCCAGCCAAAGCTGCTCTGACAGCGCTAAGCAGCATCTGACCATTCAAGGTCGGAGCGCGCTGCCCAGGAGGAGTGTTTGGTTCTGGGGTTTCACTTCAGCCCAGTCTAGAGAGAGGGGCCCAGCCATGGGGTTTTGCTCAAGAAGACCAAGTCTCCAATTTGTTACGGGTGTTTTGAATTCCAGTCTTGTGCTCCAAAGTGCTTGGTCTCAGTTGCACATTTTAGAAGCATGCTCTCCACTCCATTTTCCAAACCATTCATGAAACTATTGAATAGTACCGGACCCCGGACTGATCCCTGCTGGACCCACTAGGTGCACCCTCTCCTTCGGACAGCCAAACCTGGAGAAGGGCCCTTGGAGTCTGGGCTTTCAACCAGCTCTGCACCCACATGACACTGATTGCATCTAGACCGCATTTCCCTTGTTTGCTTGTGAAAATGTCCTCAGGACTGTGTCAAAAGCCTTAGTAACCCCAAGATAGATCCCATCTACTGTTTACCCACCTCCACTAGGCCCAGAACCCTGCCAAAGAAGGAAAGAGGCTGGGTTTGGAATGATTTGTTCTTGGCAAATCCATGCTTACTCGTCCTAAGAATCAAATTATCCTGTAGGTGCTGCTGACAAACTGATTGTTCAAGAATGTATTGCAGTATCTCTCCAGCTATGGAAGTGAGGCTGGCTAATCTGTAAGTCCGAGGGGTCTCTTTCTTCCCCTTTGAAAGATAGGTCCTGTCTTGTTCATGGATGGGAAGATGTTCTTTTTCAGGGATCTCAGATGAGAACTGGGGCACAACACCTGGTTTGTTAAGGCCACAAAAATGGAGGCAGGAACCTCTTCTCTCCTGCTGGCAAAGAACCCCAGGTACCGAAAAGACAGGGACTCACACCCCTAAATGGGCTTTAGAAAAGGCAGTGGTTAAAAAGTTTGGCCCTGACCATTTCTTGTTTCCGCAGACTAGACATTTTAGCAAACTTTAGAATTCCTTGGTGTTAAATACCATGAAATTCCCCTTTCTCCTTCACAGAGGGCTTTATCGCCCCTTATCTCACTCAGGCTCACGACTGCCCAGAGTTTGAGAACTGTCCCTGTTCCCATTGGACAGATGGGGAGGAGCCTGACGTATAGAGAAGGGAAGTGACCTGTCACCAGATGGATCAGACTGAACAGGTTTCACATCTCGAGGAGGCTCTTACCTTCTAAACAGGGACGGCTGTTTTCTAGTAAAATCACTGAAAGGGAAGGAGAAAACTCGAAAGAGGTTCCTCCTGGCGCTCATGTTCGTGAACCCGAATACTCTCTCAGTCCTCAAAGAGAGACCTGGAGAAGGAGACTTGCTGAAGCAAAGCCACAGGGGTCTCTGAGGTTTCCCTGGCCCCTCGCCCCGGTCCTGCCTAGCTGATGTCAGCATCTCTCTGTGAGGTCACCACCTCCCCACCGCCTTGGACCAATAGTCTGAGGTCCTGCCAAAGGCCTTTGTGATGTCACTGCCACACCCCTCCCTTGCTGTGCCAATGTCCTGCCCCTGCCCAGGCACTTTGGAGTTTTGAGCTACTCCCTGGGGATCACCCCACTCAAGGAGTGTTTGTTCTAGGCAGCAAGCCGGCTAGACAGGAAAACATCAGACACTGCTCCCAATGCTACACTCAGTTTTTCAGAAATTAGTCGACTTTATGGCCAGAAGAGACCATTAGAGCATCTAATCTGACCCCCTGCATATCACAGGCCTGCTGTAGGACACAAGAGCTACTTTTGGGGCAAACACATTCCAGAAAGGCATCTAGTCTAGGTTGGACATTAGGAAAAACTTTTTCACTAGTAGGGTGATGAAGCACTGGAATGGGTTACCTAGGGAGGTGGTGGTATCTCCTTCCTTAGAGGTTTTTAAGGTCAGGCTTGACAAAGCCCTGGCTGGTATGATTTAGTTGGGTTTGGTCCTGCTTTGAGCAGGGGGTTGGACTAGATACCTCCTGAAGTCCCTTCCAACCCTGAGATTCTATGATTCTATGATTCTATGGAATAAGGTGGAAAGATTTGGATTTCCTCCTCCGTCTCCTTCCCCCCCGCCCCGCAGAGTGCGGCACTGCTGATTGGCCGCCAGGGCCTGATTGAGCTGCTCCCATTGGGCCTCCAGCAGCCAGACCCCCCCTTGCACACACACAGACACACACAGACACACGCTGCCTCAGCACGCTGCGGGGGAGGGGCTGTGTGCTGGCACGTGTTTAACTTTGGCTCCAGAGGCAGCCAGCGGCTCGAGCTGCCGGGTGGTAAGAGGAGTCCTGGGGGGCAGTCAGGGAGCAGGGGGAGGGTTGGATGGTTCGGGGGGGGGACTTTCTGGGGGCTGGGGCAGTCAGGGAGCAGGGGGGGTTAGATGGGAGGAAGTCTGGGCCTCTGTCCAACAGCAAAACACAAGCCTAGAAAAGCAGCCGTCAGCGGGAAGTGCTATCAGCTGGCCCGGGCAGCCTGCATGGCCCCCGGCCCGCTTGCCTGAGCTGTATTGTTAATGCATTTTAGTTGGAAGATGCAGCCTGAGTGATTTAAAGGCCCTAAACGTTGCTGAAAGAGCTGGGACAGTTGCAAGCTTTCTCTGCTGGGCTTTTCATCGGGGTCACACAATGCAAACCTGCTTGAGGCTCCGCACAAGAGAGGTTTCTTGAGGCCGTCCATGCAGCTCACAGCTTAAGCTCTTCTAAGCTTGCGGCCGTGGCACAAAAGGATTTGGGAGCAGTTAACAATTCTGTGTGGTTAAGAGATTTTTATTTCCTGGGCCCTGCTACCCAATGCCACAGGGCCCCACAGGGGAGACTGAGTGAGTAGCCCGGCTTGTCCTCTGCAGTCCGTTCCCTGCTTCTTTCCCTTGTGTTTGCAAGGGTCTCATTAACATGCTGCATCCGAACGCCCCTCCCCAGGCCTTCCCTTCAGAGACACAGTCCTGGCTTCTCCTCCTTCCTCACTTTCTCCTTCTCTCCATCTCTGTGGTTTTTCTCCATGCCCCGTCCCTGGTCTCTGCTCCCTCTCCACCCCATGCACTGTATTGAGCATGTCTCTGCCTCTCTTGTTCATGGGCCCTGTGCTGGGATGGCAGAGGCAGAGCTATTGTTGTGTTCTCTGCTGGGTCTGTTTGGATCAGACTCTAAAATCAAATGCTCCCTTTGCTAGCAGGATCCCTCTGCCTGCTCGCCAGGGCTTCTGGCTACACACTGGAGCCAGGTGCTAGGGCAGAAGCAGCTGCCCATGTACCCTCAATGGCAGGAGCGGTGCATGATCCCTGCCCCGCCCCCCCCCACACTTTGGATTACGGGGTGTGTCTTGGTGTATATTGGGGGTCCTGTCAGGGGGCGGGGAGTGGTTGGATAGGTGTGGGAGTCCTGGCAGTCTGTCTGGGGGCAGGGGTGTGGATAAGGGTTGGGGCAGTCAGGTGACAGGTAGGGTTCTAGGGGGTCAGTTAGGGGCCGGGGTCCCAGGAGGGGGCAGTCAGGGGACAAGGAGTGGGGGGGTGTTGGGGGTTCTGAAGGGGGCAGGAAGTGGGAGGGAGCGGATGTAATTAGTAATTTGATATGTTGGGTGGTGCCTTTTTTTATGATTTTGCTTCCCCTCATTTGAGACCCTGGCTACGCCGCTGCCCACGGGAATCCAGTATTCTACAGTATTGCAACTCTTTTGTCTGGAAGGGGCCCCCGAAATTGCTTTGCCCCAGGCCCCCTGAATCCTGTGGGCAGCCCTGGAATAATGTCGAGTTTTTGCTCAGCGGGGAGGAGGGCAGTGGGGAGGGATCCTGGAAGCAGGGGAGTTGGACAGTGTGGGGAGGGGAGCCCAGCAGTGGGGGTGGGGGGCAGAGGTCTGGGGGGAGGTCAGGGAAGGATCCCAGCGTTGTGGGAAGTGGGCAGCATGGAGAGCCCAGGCCTGGCACGGGCTCTGGGCAGAGTGACTCTGTCCTTCTACACTCCCCCCCCGGCAGGCTAGGCAGGACTGGGAGAATTACGTGTTTGTTGGTAAATGTCAATGTCTGTGTAAACACAGGACCCAATGGCAAAATATTTCCATTGATAATCATCAAACCTGACAGATGGGCAGAGTGAGAAACATGCTGCTTGAGAACGTGTCCTGTTCTAATCCCATAGGGGTCCCTTCCGCCTTGGGCACCACCAGGTGGGTGTTTCATTTCCCTCCCTATTTTCACACAGAGACACAATGTCCTTTGCATGGATCCATGAACAGCAAAACCTCCCTGTCTCTCTTGTCTGAGCCAGGGCATTCGGTTCCACTGACACCACCTCTCCTGCAATGGCAACAGTTGGACAGAGTGTGTGGCCAGTCTCCCTGTGTCTCTGCTGTTCGTGCTGGGGAGCCTGGCCGGCCTTAGGGGTGGGGCCCCCGGCAGCCGCCCAGGGCTCCAGGGGGTCAAAGGGCACCGTGTGGCCGTGCAAAGGTGCTCACTGCTCTCCCCTGCCCCAATGCTCCTCCGTGGCCCCACAGAGGGTGGGGGGAGCGAGGAGCAACACTATGTGCTCCCTGCGTCCTGGTCACTTTCCCTACCTGGGCTGGGCTGTGAGGGGAGCATCAGAAGCTGCTGCTCTCTGCCCTCCCCTGATGCAGCCCGGCTGAGGAAAGTGACCTGGACGCAGGGAGCTCGGATGATGTCCCTTCTCACCCCCCAGCTCCTAGAGGTGCCCGGAGGAGCAGCGTTCCAGGGTGGATCAGGGGGCAGCAATGCCAGCTGCTCCATGCACATAGGTCAGTGTCCCCATGTGGTGCAGGAGGGGGCGCAGGGGCTAGGGGTGAAGGTGGTGCAGGAGAGGGGCAGTGGCTGGTGGCACAGGAGGGGGTGCAGGGGTTAGGGGTGAAGGGGTGCAGGAGTGGGGCAGTGGCTGGGGGCACTGGTGGGGTGCTGGGGTTGGGGTGAAGGCCGTGCAGACGGGGGCAGTGGTTGGTGGCACAGGAGGGGCGCAGGGGTTAGGGGTGAAGGTGGTGCAGGAGAGGGGCAGTGGCTGGGGGCACAGGAGGGGGTGCAGGAGTTAGGGGTGAAGGGGTGTAGGAGAGGGGCAGTGGCTGGTGGCACAGGAGGGGCGCAGGGATTACGGGTGAAGGGGGTGCAGGAGAGGGGCAGTGGCTGGGGGCACAGGAGGCGCAGGGGTTAGTGGTGAAGGCGCAGGAGAGGGGCAGTGGCTGGTGGTACAGGAGGGGGGCCAGAGGTTGGGGTGAAGGGGGTGCAGGAGAGGGGCAGTGGCTGGTGGCACAGGAGGGGGCAGATGTTGGGGTGAAGGGGGCAGGAGAGGGGCAGTGGCTGGTGGCACAGGAGGGTGCAGGGGTTGGGGTGAAGGGGCTACAGGAGAGGGGCAGTGGCTGGGGCACAGGAGGGGGCAGGGGTTGGGGTGAAGGGGTGCAGAAGAGGGCAGTGGCTGGTGGTGCAGGAGGGTGCAGGGGTTGGGGTGAAGGGGCAGGAGAGGGGCAGTGGCTGGTGGCACAGGAGGGTGCAGGGGTTAGGGGTGAAGGGGGTGCAGGAGAGGGGCAGTGGCTGGGGGCACAGGAGGGGGCGCAGGGGTTAGGGTGAAGGGGGGCCCGGGAGGGGCAGTGGCTGGGGGCACAGGAGGGGGCGCAGGGGTTAGGGGTGAAGGGGGTGCAGAAGAGAGGCAATGGCTGGGGGCACAGGAGGGGGCAGGGGTTAGGGGTGAAGGGGTGCAGGAGAGGCAGTGGCTGGTGGCACAGGAGGGTGCAGGGGTTAGGATGAAGGGGTGCAGGAGAGGGGCAGCGGCTGGTGGCACAGGAGGGGGCAGGGGTTAGGGGTGAAGGGGGCAGGAGAGGGGCACTGGCGGGGGGCACCGGAGGGGGTGCAGGGGTTGGGCTGAAGGGGTGCAGGAGAGGGGCAGTGGCTGGGGGCACAGGAGCGGGTGCAGGGGTTAGGGGTGAAGGGGGTGCAGGAGAGGGGCAGTGGCTGGGGCACAGGAGGGGCGCAGGGGTTAGGGGTGAAGGGGCTGCAGAAGAGAGGCAGTGGCTGGTGGCACAGGAGGGGGCAGGGGTTAGGGGTGAAGGGGTGCAGGAGAGGGGCAGTGGCTGGTGGCACAGGAGGGGGTGCAGGGGTTGGGGTGAAAGGGGGGCAGGAGAGGGGCAGTGGCTGGGGGCACAGGAGGGGTGCAGGGGTTAGGTGAAAGGGGGGCAGGAGAGGGGCAGTGGCTGGGGGCACAGGAGGGGCGCAGGGGTTAGGGGTGAAGGGGTGCAGGAGAGGGGCAGTGGCTGGTGGCACAGGAGGGGCGCAGGGGTTAGGGGTGAAGGGGCAGGAGAGGGCAGTGGCTGGTGGCACAGGAGGGGGTGCAGGGGTTGGGGTGAAGGGGTGCAGGAGGGGCAGTGGCTGGTGGCACAGGAGGGGTGCAGGGGTTAGGGGTGAAGGTGGTGCAGGGTGAGAACAGAACCAGAGTGTAGAAAGGCCCCTGTGTTAAGTGGTTGTGGCTGAGGCCTTAGGGAGCTGGGTTAGAAGCCACAGGGTGTTTCTGTGGAGGTTTGGTTCTTGCCAGCTAGGCAAGGCTGGTGTGTGGTGTCTCCATGGCTGCACTTTCAGTGATGCAGGTTTCTCTCTCCCGTTGTTCCATGGGCATCCTACTAGATTGCCAGCTGCTTTTCAACTGCAGTGTGGAGACTGTGTGTGTGTGTGGGGAGAGACAGTGTGTGTCTTGGGGAAGAGTGAGTGTGTTGAGGTAGGTAGGAGCGGATCATTATTACCCTACTTGAAAGAGGTAGAAGCTAAGGCTGAGAAAGGAGAATTGACTTAGGGCAGCAAAAAAACCTAGAGCCGGCCCTGCCTCCACCCACCGTGAGGGAGGTAGGAGTGGATCATCAGAGAAGCAGCAAAATTCATCAAACACAGAACTGGTTCTGACTTATTTCCTTGGTCTTAAAAGAGAACAACAAGGAGCTGAGTCTCCTCCCTGTCAATAACCCCCTGCTCAGCCAATCAGGGTCGAGACTGAGGACGGGAGGCTGAGGGTTCTCACCAGAGAGCCCAAAGGATGGCCCAGGTCACTGGTGGGGATCACTGCCCGAGCACTATTTCAGCCCCACATTTTTGGGTGGACCTCCCACAGTGGGAGCTGCAGAGCACTGCCCTGCAACACACACACACCCCTCTCCTGGTGTTGGGAGGAGAACAGGAGAAAGGACAAAAGAAGCAAGAGACGGAGAGAAAGGAGGGAGGGATGGAGGAAAAGGTGAAACAAAAAGAAAAAAGCCTAATGTCCCCAATGATTCTAAGGGACAAAATCCCAGATGTGCAATAAAATTCTGCCTCCTTAAGCTCGTGTTTTCCATGCCTAGAATTCAACTGTCACCAAATGGATCAGACTGAACAGGTTTCAAACCTCCAGGAGGCTCTTACCTTCTAAACAGGGACGGCTGTTTTCTAGTAATATCACTGAAGGGGAAGGAGAAAACTCGAAAGAGGTTCCTCCTGGCGCTCACGTCCGTGAACCCGAATACTCTCTCAGTCCTCAGAGAGAGACCTGGAGAAGGAGACTTGCTGCAGCAAAGCCACAGGGGTCTCTGAGGTTTCCCTGGCCCCTCGCCCCGGTCCTGCCTGGCTGATGTCAGCATCTCTCTGTGAGGTCACCACCTCCCCACCACCTTGGACCAATAGTCTGAGGTCCTGCCAAAGGCCTTTGTGATGTCACTGCCACACCCCTCCCTCACTGTGCTAATGTCCTGCCCCTGGCCAGGCACTTTGGAGGTTTGAGCTACTCCCGGTGTCTCACCCCACTCAAGGAGCGTTCGTTCTAGGCAGCAAGCCGGCTAGACAGGGAAACATCAGACGCTGCTCCCAACACTACACTCAGTTTGTCAGAAATTAGTCGACTTTATGGCCAGAAGAGACCATTAGAGCATCTAATCTGACCCCCTGCATATCACAGGCCTCCTGTATGACACAATAGCAGGTGAGGGAGGGGGGCTGAGGAGGCGAGTGGCGGGCAGTGGTGAAGGGGTGGGTGAGCCGGCAGCATGGAAGGGGGGGGGCTGAGGAGGCGAGTGGGAGGGGCTGGTGAGCCAGCAGCAGGGGACTGAGGAGACGAGCTATGAGTCAGTGGCTGACCTGTTCTGCTGATCTGGTCTGGCTCCCAGCCCCTCTCCAAGGGTTGCAGCTGTCTGGAGGTGCTGCCTTCCTCAGTCCCACCTCATTCACTCCACAGGGCGACTGATTACCAAGTGGGGGAAAGATCTTATTCTACTTCCAGCAAAAAGACATTTTCCTTTTACCTTAATTATACTACCTTAGAGGCCCGCTATAACATATTACCAAGGTTCAATGCCACTGTTTTGCCAGGGCGGTGCTAGGGAAGGAGGGTTTGTTTCCACGGGGCGGGCGGCGCTTGGGGGGGATTGTTTCAGAGAGGGGCTCGGCAGCACTAAGGGGTGGTGTTCGGTGAGGCCGGGGGGGTTTCAGCCCTCAGCTGTTTTCTTTGGAGTAATATTGCCCTCGCCGCTTTACGAGTTGTGCAGGTCTGGACTAAACCACAGACTCTGGACGCAGCATTCAAGTATCCTGCAGTCTGAACTTCGCATCTGATACATTCCCTCATTGGCTACCATTGTTTGGCCAGCAGGGAAGTGCTTCCTGTCCAACAAGGCAGCCAGATTGGGACCTGTAGGCATGGAATGGCTCTGAAGGAATCAGCTGTTTCTCTCTGTGCTTCAATCTAACTTTGGATTCAAATGGTAAAAGACAGTTGTGCCCAATTTAATCATGGCGTCCTTCAGGAGTGTGATCAATGCCACTTAACTAGGGAGCAGGGTTCTAAAAATAGTTTACCTGGGCAACAGGTCACCATAGCTTCCATCTCAGGGGTGAAAATCAACCACTAGTACCTGCAATTTCTACCTGAGCTCTTGTCAAATCTTTGACCTTACTTGGAGTAATTTTACACTTCTCTGGCATAGAATTCCTCAACAACCACACAACAGATCAGTAGCGACAGTGAGGTACAACTCCCCCAACTATGCCCTTTTATTTCTTTAATCTGGTGGCACAGATTTAAATTAGGGACTAAATTCAGGTGCAACTTAGAATCCCCGTAAGACAACAAATGTCAGGTGTCTCTTAAAAATAGGTATCTTTCTGCAGCTATAGCACATTCAACGCGGATTTCATTTTCTACACATTTGCAGCATCTCCCAGGGGTGAGCTGAAGAGAAAAGTCACTTCCATGTTTCCCATCTCTACCTCGATAGGGATTGTATTTCCCAAATAATAGGCAACATGCAGCTAATGAGGAAGGAGATCTCTTCAGGAGCCACTTCCTGCAGGGCCTGGGCCACAATGGCTTTGGGAGCCCAATGCATGGGCACTTTGTTTAGTTACAAGTTATTTACGAGGGAATCCTCTTCCCAGCCCTTTAGAAAAAATACTGACCTAACCAACTGCACAACAGGGGGACTGGGATGGTGATGGGGAATAAGGGAATCCCTCTGATTTACCCCATCTTCTTCTGTTGTTCCAGAGGGTGAAATGACATTTTCCCCTATCCCTGCCCTGTTCCTGCTCTTTGTTATAGTTCAATATATTTTAAGTGAGAAAAATGGTAGTAAAAATATCTGCTCTGCAGCATAACCTGAACCAACATCAGAGCAACTGGGAGTGAAACAACTTCTTCCCCAAGAGTGAACTCGATGACTAACAATGGCTGTGAAATGGGGGAACAGTATAACCGTGATGCTCAGGGTTTGTTTAGACTAGGGAAAGTGATGGAGTTTAGGTCAGATCAAGGGGGAAGCTAATGCCAACCCCTGCACCTGGGCGCATCTGCACTACAATTTTTCACATTAAGATCACTAACTTGAGCAGCCAACGCCATGTACAGCCCTAGTGGATGTCAGGCTCAGGTAGTTTTAGCCTCAGTGTAGCTTGTTGGAATCAAACCTCTCTCCCCCCACCTGGAGCTGATGAACATTCCTGGCAGGAGGGACACACACTCCTTCGACTCAAAGGAAAGGAGTTGATAGAAAAGATCACAGGACTGACCCCAAAGAAGGGTGAGCTGCAAAAGGCAGAAGCAGGCAACTGATGTGGTGGAGCTGAGAGACCACGGTGAAGATGGTGCAAAAATCACTATGTGGGAATTAGCAAATGTAATTAAAAAAAACAAACTTTGGCCAGCCCTAGTCAAGGGATTTATTACAGTTCTCTCTCATGTGGATTTTCTGATGTGTAATAAGGTTTGAGCGCTGATTAAAGCTTTTCCCACATGCAGAGCATGTGTAGGGCTTCTCCCCTGTGTGGATTCTCTGATGTGAGATGAGGGCTGAAATATCCCTGAAGCATTTCCCGCACTCAGAGCATCCATTTGGTTTCTCACCTGTGTGGATTCTCCGATGTCTGATAAGGTGTGAGCTCTGACTGAAGCTTTTCCCGCACTCAGAGCACGTGTAGGGCGTCTCCCCTGTGTGGATTCTCCTGTGTGCGCTCAGGACAGAGCTCCGATTGAAGCTTTTCCCGCACTCAGAGCACGTGTAGGGCTTCTCCCCTGTGTGGATTCTCTCATGTGTGATAAGGTGAGAGCTCCACCTGAAGCTTTTCCCGCACTCAGAACATGTGTAGGGCAGCTCCCCTGTGTGGATTCTCTGATGTCTGATAAGGTGAGAGCTCTGCCCGAAGCTTTTCCCGCACTCGTGGCACATGTAGCGTCTCTCTTCCAAGTTGATTCTGTTGCGTGGAATAAGGGCTGAGTGGCTACTGTAGTTTTCCTCTGGCCTCTGCCGAGTCTCACAGGCTTTTGTGTTTTCTGGGAGTGCACAACTCCTGGAAATATTCCCTGTGGATCTTCCTGATAACATCCAATGTGGATCTACTTGCACAGTGTCTTCCTGCTGGGGTTTTTCCTCCTCGTTCTCACTCACCAGCCCATCGCCAGATGGGAAACAGAGAGAATCCAGACATAGGTCACTCCATGTGCCTGAGAAAAAGGACATGTCAGAGAGAGGAATGGAAAAAGGGATGAACAAACCAAAATACATGTGGGAGAGATCAAACCTATCAGGTGCTGATTTTCCCCAAACCCTTCCACAGAGAAGAGGGGAAGGCATCAGTTCTGGGTCCTCATTGCACCATAACTCTCAGGGGAAAGTGAGATCGGGGAGGGACCTGCTGCCAGTTGTCAGTCAGAATAGGAGGGAAGCCATGAGTGACATCTGCCATAATGATTCCACATCTGCAGGGAACAATCCTGAACTTGAAGAGCTCACAGGGTCTTTGTAGGGCATCCCAAATGTTTCCTGCATTCCTAAGCAGTTGTTGAGTTGTTTAAACTGATTCCTCACCTGCGAAGGCAGCTCTCGGGAGCACTTCTTTCTCAGAGCCCTGGAGGTCCGGGACCCACGGCTCTTCCCCTCGTTCCAGCTGCGAGATCACATCAGGTTTGGAAATTGGAAACCCTACTGCAGGCAAAGAAAACACGGGAGGTCAGTGGAATTTGTGGGATACTTGTCACAAAGAATATTCCATAGTTTTAACCCCATCTCATTTTTAGGCAGTAACATCTGTAGCCCTCAGGATTCATCTGCTTGCCTGCATCAATATCTCTTTTCTTATAAGTACAGTATTGTGATAGGTTCATTAATTCATATTAAAAATATGTTTGGCTGTAATGCAAGAAACCTACAGGCCAAAAACCTGCACTTTAAGCTAAAGCAAAGTTAGCATAGCTACATCCTGTGCCCTTTTACCCAGAAAAGGAACTGTTTTTCCTATACCCAAATAAAGTGCCTACGCTTAGGTCTAAGACCCTTTACCTAGACCAACAGACAATGAAGAATAGCAAAGGGGATTTTTCAAAGTTGAAATCACAGACTTAACAAGTACCCCACAAGTGCGCAGATACCTGTCATCCATACGCACATACATACTAGCCTATGGAGTAAGCGTACCCTAACATTTCTATGGGGGAAGACTGAAATTTGGGCATAAGAGGAAGGATTTCCAGCATTTATTTCTATAAAAAGAGGTAACCTACCTCACTATGGTATCCCCGCCCCCACCTTGACCTCCTCCTCCTTCACTACACTTCACCATATTCAACTACGTATTCATGCTATCCATCTACGACAGCTATTAACCAGTAATAGGCCGCACTTATTTTCTTTTCAAACTTTAAGTTCAAAAGGGACTCGGCTAAGCTTGGTCTCTCTAAATGTTATTTTAGTTTGTGTATTAGATTATTTAGTTGAGCTAAAAAATAAATTCTGAAGTAGCTTTGACAGCTCTTTGCATTAGTTTCCTCTGCAAGAGGTGTGAAACCGGAACCGCCAGAGGTGAGGCCAACACCAGTTTATCAAAACGGGTGAATATTAACCAAAGTTTGCAGCACATAATATTGTATCATCATATGTATCTCTTGAATAACAGTAATACAATTGTAACTCTGTAATTCTACCTGTTTTACAATTTGATAAATCAAATCAACATTACTCACACACCCCAAATAAGGCTACGCATCCCAAGGCATCTTCCTTGGCTCAAAGTGGCAGGAGAGTTACTATTATAACAAATCATATTCACTACCTTAGTGCCTAAGGACCAACTAACAGTGGGTCCCCATTGTGCTAGGCAAAGGGTAAACAGAGAACAGTAGATGGCCCATGCTCTGAAGAATTTACAATCTAAATCAGGGTAGGCAACCTGCGCAGTGAGCTGATTTTCAGTGGCACTCACACTTCCCGGGTCCTGGCCCTGGTGCGGGGAGGCTCTGCATTTTAATTTAATTTTAAATTAAGCTTCTTAAACATTTTAAAACCTTATTTACTTTACATACAACAATAGTTTAGTTCTATATTATAGACTTATAGAAAGAGACCTTCTAAAAACTTTAAAATGTGTTACTGGCACACGGAACCTTGAATTAGAGTGAATAAATGAAGACTCGGCACAGCACTGCTGAAAGGTTGCCGACCCCTGATCTAAATAGACAAGACAGACACAGAACGGGGGAAGGGCTAGAACCCACTGTTAGAATAGACATATTCAGGCCTGCCTGTAAAGCCTAGACTTTAAGAACTTAGGTGTATTTTTATCACTTTGTCTAGCTAAGAATCAAAATCACAGTCTGCCTGTGAATGGGCCTTCTCTCACTAGGATAGGCTGAGGCCTTGTTCTTAGGCTAAGGCCTTTGGCTAAGCAGCAGAGGCAGCCATAAGCTGGGAAGCGAAGGTCACATCCTCACATCCCAAACCAGTCACACTGAAATAAGGTGCTATTGGGCTGTAAGGAAGATGATCCTGTCCTGATAGTGCCCATCGCCACCAGATAAAGAAACAGATCTTAAGATGGTTAAAGAAAACTTAGTTTGACAGCAGCTGGTCTGGCAAGAAATCCCTTATCAATGGTTGTGGTTGTGAAACCCTCATTTCTGTATTGCTTTATCTTTATGGCCACCACTTTTGCCTTGTTAATCACTCTGGTTCTCTAATTGTTTTTATCTGCTGCATAATTAATTTTTCTAGGTGTAAGTTCATTAGGGCAGTGGAATATGCTTGCTTGGAAATAACCCCAATAAACATCGCATTATCTGTGCTTCAGACTTCTGGTCTTTTGCTGCTTGCTGTCTGCGTGACAAGAACCAGGGAAGTGGGAGGGTGAAGGGAAAACCCTCTAACAAATGGACATGACCTGATAACCAAGAGGTAAGCCTTTAAGGAAGGTTTTAATACACTTTGGAACGGACCAGGGATTCCCATGAGGACTGAGAGGGAGCGATGGTAAACACACATTTAGATCCTTTTCTTGTTTTATATATTTTCCCCATAAGGCTGAACCTCTGGCACTGTCATGGATCCATAGGATCTGTGCAATGCCCTGGCTTTTAAACAGTCCTTGGGAGGTGCCCCTTGAGTGCGCTAGACCCCCCAAGGGCTCCCACTCTTCCACAAAGCCAGGCCACTTAGCTTCAACACCTGAGACTGAGCCACTTCCTCGGTGCCCTTCCTGCACACTCCTCTCCACTTCTTCCCATTACTCTCAGCCAGCACCACCTGCCGGCACCTTGGGAGATTCTTGTGTTCCCTCCTCCTCTCTCACAACCTCATCCCTCCCTGCTGCTTCTTAGCTCTAATCCTGCACACACCCTCCCCATGTCCTGGCACCCCAGAATTATCTACTCCCCCCTTCTCCTCCCCTCCCACAGCTCTGTTCTCCCTTCATCCGTGGGGTCCTGAATGGCAACATTATACGCTCTCCTATCAAAATAGGAGCTCATCTGACTGTCTCACAAGCCAGGCATGAGTCATACACCTATTTACTCAATTTAGAATTCTAAAGGAGGTATATTTTCCTCTTAAAATGAGGAATAGGCATGAAAGCTACAGTTATTAATGTATCCAATAAGGATACATTAAATGCAATTTTAAAATGACTGACGGCACCAAAAAGGCACATGTCCAAAAATGATACTAGTGGGTGGGAGATAAGGCAAAAAAAGCGGGGGCAAGGAAACTTGTTAAAACTTGTATGAGGAATAAAGGTATAAAGTTATTACTACTCAGGTTCTTTAGAGACCCCACAGCTTCTAATAACCCAGGGGACAGGACTCCTTACCCAGCGAGGTCACCGTCTCATAGTTCTCCTGCATGACACCCCTGTAGAGGGCTCTCTGAGTGGGGTCCAGCAGAGCCCCCTCTTCCCTGGTGAAATACACAGCCACCTCCTCGAAGGTCACCGGCCCCTGAAAGAGCAAGAGTCCAACACTCAGTATCTGCTGCCCCACTCACAACCCCACTATTCACAGAACAGCAGCACCAGGTAAATGGAAGCTCCGGGAGGCACATGTTAACAGAGTCCCATCCCACCTTGCCTAGAACAGCCAGGAGGCATCAGAGGGTGGAAAGAGAGAACCTCTGTGTCTCCCAGCTGACAGACGGAGGCAGGGTCTTCACGTTTATCACATAACTACTAGCCAGAGCTTAATATAGGAGATGGGGCTGTCTCTGGACCCTGCTGGTGGCTCCCTGGTAGGAATCCCAACACTCTCCAAATAAAATATATGGAAGAAAGGGGAAGTCAATAGTAAAGAATAGAAGGTCAGAATTGTAGAAAGTTGGCAAGGGAAGCTATCAGAAATCAATGACCAATTAATGAAAATAAGAAGGAAGTTTTTAAAAAGTATATTAAGTACAAAATTAATCCTAACAATGGAAGTGGTAAATTACTAGATGGAAATGGCAGAATTATCAAAAATAATGCAGAAGAGGTAAAAGTGTTCAATAAATATTTCTCTCCTGGATTTGGAGAAAACGGATGATATAAGTCATATAAGACGTTGACGACGACAGTCTTTCCATCCCAACAATAACTCACGAGGATGTTGAACGGCAGCTATTACAGTTAGACATGTTTAAATAAGCAGGTCCAGATAACTTGTATCCAAGAGTTTTGAAAGACCTGGTGGAGGAGTGTGGAGGACTGTTACTGGTGATTTTAATTAGGACTTGGGACACTGGGGAAATTCCAGAAGACTGGACTAAAGCTAATGCTGTGCCAATATTAAAAAGTGTAAAAGAGATGACCCAGCTAATTACAAGACTGTTAGTCTGATACTGGGCAAGATAATGGAGCAGCGAATATGGATTTAATTAATAAAGAATGAAAGGAGGGTAATATAATTAGTACCCATGAACAAAGGTTCAGAGACAACAGATCCAATCAAAGTAACTGGATATCCTTATTGGATGAGATCAAAAGTTTGGTTGCAACTAATAGTATTGATGTAATATACCTAAACTTCTGTGAGGCATATGACTTGGTTCAGCACAACATTTTGACTAGAAAACTAGAAAGATACAAAATGAACACAACATACATTAAATAGATTAAAAACTATGATTGTAAATGGGGAACCATGGTCGAGTAGATTTCTTTCTAGGGGGTTCCCACAAGGATTGGTTCTTGGCCCTGTGCTATTTAACATTCTTATCAATGACCTCGAAGAGAGTATAAAATCATCACCGATAACGTTTGCAGTTGCCACAAAGATCAGGGTTGATGGTAACTAATGAAGTGTCAGTAGGTTCAGGCTCCAGCACTGGGAGTCTGGGAAGTTTTCCCAGCCCTGGCTGGAGGGTTATTTCCTGTTCCACAAAGAGGGGAAGTTCCATTCCCAACACCTGTGCCTTGAAATTAGGCCCTGACACTACACCCCACATTCAGCATAGTGGTATGATTATCAAATGATTAGGACATAAATTATGCAAGATGCGTCATGTTCAGTGTCATTGGAAAAGGAGCATGGGTGGTTCGATGGGGCACAACCCCGGGGGGGGCATGACCCTCTCGTGAGGTGAGGAGGAGGGAACCTGTTGTTAATATTTTGGCAGCTCATCACTAGCTCCCACCCTCCTATACATTTACTGCTTCTCTCCCTCCAAGCAGAACCCACCACCAGCTCCCTGAGAATCCCTTACCTGAGCCAGCTCCATTGCAGCCATTTCCTTCCCCCTGGGAGGAGGGGATGATCTGGAGCAAAACGTGGACGTTATTCTGTAACCTGCCAGGGCGAGAAGGGCAATGTGAGAGAATTCAAACAGGGTTTCTGTCCTTTCCACATGTCGATTCCCCCCAGGTTTTCCCCTGCTAATGGACATTCTAGGTTCTGCCACACTGTGAAGCACAGAGTGACCATATACCAGTACAGGCCTAGCCCCCTCCCACCAGGGTGTAACCCTCTGAGACATGGTGAAACCCTCCCAGGAGCAGAGTCTCTCTCTTACACTTATCAAGTTTGCGGGAGATACCAAGCTGGGAGGGGTTGCAAGGACTTTGGAGGATAGAACTGAAATTCAAAATCATCTCGACACACTGGAGAAATGGTCTGAAGTAAATAGGATGAAATTCAATAAGGACAAATCCAAAGTGCTTCATTTAGGAAGGAACAATCAGTTGCACACATACAAAATGGGAAATAACTGCCTAGGAAGGAGCGCAGCGGAAAGGGATCTGGGGGTCCTAGTGGATCACAAGCTAAATAGGAGTCAACAGTGTTGCAAAAAAGCAAGTATTATTTTGGGATGTATTAGCAGGAGTATTGTAAGCAAGACACGAGAAATAATTCTTCGGCTCTACTCCGCGCTGATTAGGTCTCAACTGGAGTAGTGTGTCCAGTTCTGGGTGCCACATTTCAGAAAAGATGTGGACAAATTAGAGAAAGTCCAGAGAAGGGCAACAAAAATGATTAAAGATCTAGAAAACATGACCTATGAGGGAAGATTGAAAAAAAATGGGGAAGACTCAGAGGGGACATGATCACAGTTTTCAAGAACATAAAAGGTTGTTACAAAGATGCCGGAGAAAAATTGTTCTTCTTAACCTCTGAGGATAGGACAAGAAGCAATGGGCTTAAATTGCAGCAAAGGCGGTTTAGGATGGAGATTAGGAAAAAAAACTCCCTAACTGTCAGAGTGGTTAAGGACTGGAATAAATTGTCTAGGGAGGTTGTGGAATCTCCATCACTGGGGATTTTAAAGAGCGGGTTAGACAAACACCTGTCAGAGATTGTCTAGATAATACTGAGTCCTGCCTTGAGGGCAGGGGACTGGCCTAGATGACCTCTCGAGGTCCCTTCCAGTTCTATGATTCTAAGAACCAAAGGCCAGAGAAGAGCAGAATCAAAGGAGTCACTCTGGGGATTCTCCCTGTCACTGTCCCCAAGGCAGCTCTCTCAGGTTAACTAAGTTGTTTGATGCTCCAGCCTTTATCCAGTCTCTCCTGGGAGTGCCCCCTTCATGGGCTGGGTCTAGTTTTAGCCTTTGGCAAGCGTGACCCCGGGGGCTCTGAGACTGGGCCTTCTTGCCTCAGCACATCTTGTTTCTTTCTATGGCTCCCCAGTGAGTCCCAATGAGTAGATACTCCTCATACAGACTGTGAACATAAGAACATAAGAGCTGCCCACTGCATCAGACCAATGGTCCATCTAACTCAGTGACCAATGCCAAGTGCTTCAGAGGGAATGAACAGAACAGGAAATCATCAAATAATCCACCCCATCACCCATTCCCAGCTTCTGGCAAACAGAGGCTAGAGACACCATCCCTGCCCAGCCTGCCTGTGACACTGGCAGATGAGGTGTTAGCTTTTTCAAAAGCCCCCGTGTCTTCACTGAACAGGGACAAACGCATCGCTGGAATCAGTCTGACTCACTTGTGTTAGTATTAGGTATTAGGATTATAAGAATGCGCTTACACTTTATTGAATGCTTGTGAGTTGCTGCCTGGGTTAATATCTGACTAGTTGCATTGTGAGCCTCTGTGGCTCTGTAAATCACCAGACAGGAGAGAGACTTTACCTAGTCGAAGTGCTGACTGGCAACCGAATGCATTACACCCTGCCTGGCAGGAAAGGTCCATCCACACCAGAGAGACTATTATGGGATGTTAAAGAAGACACAAGGCTGTTGTTGTGCTCTTGACTTCCCATTAGCTGAGTTTGCCGCTCAGAGCACATGGCAGGAAGGGGATGAAAACCCCTCACAGAATGTACTGATGATCTGTAGCTGCTTGGACTCGGGGGGCAACGTTCCTAGGCATAAGCACGAGATCCTCAGCTGCCTAGCTGGGGTTAGTCCTAAAGAATATGCAGAGCTTGCTTATTATAGAAGCTTCTATTACCTTTGAAATTTAAGACTGTAATTTGTCTGCATCTGGATGATTAGCTGCTGTGACAGGGCAAGGCCAGATGGCTATAGGAAAGTAGTGAGAAACAGGTATGTTAGCCCCAGGCTAAACAAATCCTTGTTACCATGGTAACCAAATGACACTTGCTCCAGGTTAATCAAGACACCTGGGGCCAATTAACATCCTTCCAGAAAGCCGTGGAGACAGCTAGGTTGATTGGGACACCTGAAGCCAATCAGGGGCTGGCTGAAACTAGTTCAAGAGCTCCCAGTTAGGCAGGTGGGTGTGCAGAACAGGAGCTACTGAGCAGTATACACCAGATCAGGCACAAGGAAGGAAGCCCTGAGGTAAGGGTGAAGTGGAGCCTGAGGAAGTGGGGGTGCTGTGGGGAAGTAGAACAGGGAATTGTATGTGTCCTGTTTCTAAAAGTTCAGATACCACAGCTGATACTATTAGGGTCCCTGGGCTGGAGCCTAGAGTAGAGGGGGGGTCCTGGGCTCCCCCCTTTGCTGCCCTGATTAATCACTGAGAGTGGGAGACAACAAAGACTGTGCAAGGGAGGGTAGCTTTGCCTCCCCTCTCTCGCTGGCTTACGATGAAAATGGCTTAGTGGGCTGTGACCCTTGTCCCTAGAGAGAAGGGCCACGTGGAGGGTCACAGTGAGCCTCTGAGGCTAGCGAAATCCACCAGGAAATGCAGGGCCCATGGAGACAAGGACAGAGCTTTGTCACACTGCTTTAACTTTGTAAACAACTCTCATTTCCTTTCAAATAAATCTTAATACAGGTTGTGACAGGACTGGCTACAAGTGTTGTCTTTGTTGGGAGATCTAAGAGTCATTTGACCTAAGGAAGTGACTGGTCCTTTGGGCCTGGCAGTAACCTGAACATTGCTGTGACTCGTGGGGTAAGGGAGTGGTTCTCAACCATGAGTAGGGGGCCCCCTGGGGGGCCGTGAGTAGCTTTCAGGGGGCTGCCAAGCAAGGCCGGCATTAGACTCGCTGAGGCCCAGGGCAGAAAGCTGAAATCCCAGCGTATGGGGCTGAAGTCTGGGCCCCTGAGCCCCACCACCCAGGGCTGAAGCAATGTAGCTTTGTGGGGGGTCTGGGGCCCCAGGAAGTTGCTCTGTTTGCTACCCCCTAACACCAGCCCTGGCTGTGATGTTATTAATATAACCTGTGACTGTGTAGTTCATTGGTGCAACCACTGTTCTATATTTGCAGCAAATGTTGTACAACGGTTGTCGTGTAAGGTGCCTATGAAAAGGTTATAATTTGCTGCTGATGATGATGATACTACCTGTGCGGGTGTATCATTTTTGCAGTTAAAGTTATGAATATTGGCTATGTTCTTGTACATCAATGTGTTTTGATTGTGAAGTAGCCTTAATAAAGCATTAGATCAGCTTCTTCAGAAAGGAATTTGCAAATCAAGTGCCCAATCAAGAAACACTTAAAGGACCTTGGGGAAACTCCAATCCACATACCCTGGTGAGCCGGGCCAGTTTCTTTACCTGCCATGTCCACGGGTCGGCCGATTGCAGCTCCCACTGGCCGCGATCTGCCGTCGCAGGCCAATGGGGGATGCAGGAAGTGTCGCAGGCTGAAGGATGTGCTGCCTGCCACTTCCCACTGCCTCCATTGGCCTGGAGTGACAAACTGTGGCTAGTGGGAGCCACGATCGGCCAAACCTGCCAACATCGCAGGTAAACAAACCGGCCCGGCCTGCCAGGGTGCTTACCCTGGTGAGCCGTGTGCCAAAGGTTGCTGATCCCTGAGCTAAAATATTTAAGAGACAAGTCAGTTGAAAATACAGTGGTGCAAGAACAAAGTAACATCGCTTCCCATTGTTACACAGCTTCCAGCTGCTGGAGGCTGCAATCCCCTGTCGTTAACATGATTATTGGGCTGAAATCTCCCCTTGGCCAGTCAGAGACAGACACGTACCTGTGTCGCTCCCCAGCTCCCGTTGCAGCGTCTCTAGGGGAAGGAGAAGATGGGAGAGGTGAGAATTCAGGCCCTCACATTCATGGAGAAACCCCCATTGCTTATTAATGGAACTGCTGTTAACGACGAGATGGTGACAGAGATCAGAGGCCGATAACGCAGCCGCTGCAGACAGAGCCAGCCCCACAGGGCTGCTCCATGGGGAAGGGCGACTCGCTGAGCTGGGCTGTGAGATGGAGCCCAGGATCAGTGACATCACTAGAGTCCCCAACTCCTTCCCAAGGTCAGGGTGGCTCTAACCAGAGGAGACGCCACCCCCAGACTCCAACTCACCTTTGAATCCCAGCAGCACCTCCTGCAGCATGGCACTTTGCAGAGAGAAATCGCTGAGTCTCTTCTCCAGCTCCGCAAATGACGGCTCTGGCTTCCGAAATGTCCCATCCTCCCTGCTGGGGAAAGGAGGGGTGAGAAATAGGCCTGAGCCCCAGACCCTGAGCCCAGCAACCCCCAAACTTCACAAAACCTGGATCTGAGCTTTGTAGCCTGAGATAGTCAATGTCAGGGTGAGTCACCTCAGCCCTGTGCTCCCCAGAGAGACGGGAAGTGGGGAGACACTAGAGCAAGGAACGGAGACATTGTTCAGGGGCTTTCTCAGGGATGCTCTGGTTCTGGGGGGGGGGGCAGAGCCACCCCCTACGCTGGGTTACTGCAGGAACAAGTGGCACCAGCACGGGGATCATGTGGAAAGGGAGGAGACACAGACCAAAGAGTGGGCAGGTCCTACATGCTGACAGTGGCCACAGACAGAGCCCAGGGCTCCAGCAGGGAATGAACATGGGCCCTTTAATGCCAAAACCCCCCAACCCTTCAGCTGAAGCAGTAACCCTGGGGAGTCCAGCTCATTCGCAGAGAGGGCCACATTGCCCTGTCCGTTACGGCCAGTGGCCAGGGCATCGGGTTAGGACTCTGTGCCCTGCTCCATTCACAGCAGAACACCCACTGCTCTCCATGGGACACCCACGTACGAAGAACAAGGGGGGAATCTGCCCTTCGTATGGGAAATAAATTTTAGTTCTTAGTATTTTGCCAAGTCTTTGCCTGTCACGTTCAGTGTCACTCAGGAGGAAAACAGCCCCCTCCTGGACACCCCTGTAGGGCCCTGCTGGTTCTTCCCTGTGTTTCCCTGCCTTTCCCACCCTCCTTTCCCCATTTCTCTCTCGCTTCCTTGTTGTTGTCTCTCCTCTGTTCTTCCCTCCCTACAGCAACCCCCTATTCCCACCCCACAAAGGCTTCACTCCCGCCCTCTCCCCGTTCCACCTGCTCGAGTGATCAGCCAGGGAACACTCCTGCCATTTCAGTTGACACCTCGATGACATTAACAGGGGACAGGAGAGTTCACGCTCTCAGAGCTACGGCTTCAGGCTGCTGGCAGCCCCAGCAAGGCAACACTGTCTCCGTTTACACTGGGGAGGTGCTGAGGGCCGGCAACTCACTTTAACAAATGCAAAAGCTGAGATTCTGCACCCTCTGAGTACATGACGCGGCCACGTCAGTCCAGGAGACAGGCCTGGTCTGTCCCATCGGCCTGGGTCTAGCAGCCCTGCTGTGACCTCATGAGCGACCAGACAGTAACCGGCTCTTCTCCTACCTGAGTCAGCCACTAGCAGAGCCAGAATCACACGGTCCCAGGGCAGGGGGCAGCTTCCTATTCAGTGCAGTTATCAAACCTAGCGGCCCATGAGGGGGGAGCGAAATGGAGCCCAGGACTTACCTGCCCCCAGTGCTCCCAGCACCCTAAAGAGGAGAGAAAGAGGAGGCCGTCAGGGGGAGTGTCCCTGGGCGGGAGGCCTCCTGCTCTGCAGGGGTCATCACTGAGGCCTCGGGCAGTAGGGGAATTTCAGGTTTCCATTCCCAGAGCTGCTGCCCCCCTAACAGCCCCAGCAAACCCTGCGGGCAGGTCCCACTGTGGAAATCTTCTCCCCGGGCACTTTACAGGCAGAAGATATTTCTCTGCATTGAGAATCAAATTCCCCCCAGTGCTGAGAGACCCAGAAGGCCCCTGGCCCCACTAAACCCATTAACCTGCAGTGACAGGGGCCTTGGGCCTGGCTCGGGACCTCAGCATGGTGGGGGAGGGGATTTCACCCTCCAAGTGCAAATGCAGAGAGACATTTCCAGGAGAGAAGGTCTTGGGGCTGCAGCATCCAGGACTCCCAGGGCCCATCCCTGGCGCTGCTGCCAGACTCACTGGGTGACCTTGGGCAGGGCTCTGCCCCTCCCTCTGCCTCACTTTCCCCATTTGTCCCATAGGGATAATGCCCCTGACCCCACTCTGTAAAGTGCTTTGGGGTCTAGGGCTCAGAAGCGCCTAGAGAAACGCTGCGTATGATCATTGCAATGACAGCCTGACCTGCAGGGGTTGGCTCAGCGGCTGCTGCCCCTTCTCTCCTCCCCTCTCGCTGAGCAGGGAAATCTGCCAGGACAGGCTGCAGACGCCCTCATCCCTTCTCTGGACAATGGCTCTCTCTAGCTCCTCCAGCCGGGACAGCAGCCGCTGCTCCTGCTCCTCCAGAAACCCTCGCAGCTCCTGCCACTCCCAGACGATCTTCTGCCTCTCGGCTGCCGTCTGTTTCTGCATCAGGGAGAGGGTGGCTCAGTAACAGGGGAACAGAGAACAAAAGACTGGCCAGACTGGGTCAGACCAAAGGCCAATCTAGCCCGGTATCCTGTCTTCTGACAGTGGCCAATGCCAGGTGCCCCAGAGGGAATGGACAGAACAGGTCATCAAGTGATTCATCCCCTGTCGCCCATTCCCAGCTTCTGGCAAACAGAGGCTAGGGACACCATCCCGCTCATCCTGGCTAATAGCCCCTAAGGGACCTGTCCTCCATGCACTTCTCTAGTTCTTTTTAGAACCCTGTTAGTGTCTTAGTTTTCACAGCATCCCCTGGCAAGGGGTTCCCCAGGTTGACTGTGTGTTGGGTGAAGAAATACTTCCTTTTGTTTGTTTTAAACCTGCTGCCTATTCATTTCACTGGATGACCCCTAGTTCTTGTGTTATGAGGAGGAAATAACACTTCCTTATTTACTTTCGCCACACAAGTCATGATTTTATAGACCTCTACCATATCCCCCCTTAGTCGTCTCTTCTCCAAGATGAAGAGTCTCAGGCTTTGTCTACACTGGCACTTCTCTCCTGCCAACAAAGAGCAGCTACACTGCGCGCCTGGCAGCAGAACGGCTGTAGCGGCACAGTCGTGTGGTGTAGGAACTTTACACTTCTTAAGCACTAAGGGGGTAGGAAGACCGCCCCCGAATTTAGAGCGGCTGAAGTGGTTCCCACCCCCCCACACTCGGTCAGGAGACACACTGATTAAGCGCCGACCAGATGTTTACCTTTGGAACACGCTATGCACAAAGCACCAATTACCAGAAAGGGCAAGTAGTTGGACTGAGGTTGCACATGCGCATAATAGGATGATTTATGTAACCATTTACAATAAAAGGACGTGGAAAACTCCCGTGGGGGCGCTCCACTGGAACACACTGACGGACTTGGCTTCATTTATTGCTACAGTGTGGCTAAAAGCTGCAGCGTGCAGCTATAGCCTCAGTCTTATTAATCTCGCCTCATATGGAAGCTGTTCCATATCCTTCATCATCTTTGCTGACCTTCTCTGAACCTTTTCCAATTCCAATATATCTTTTTTGAGATGGGGCGACCAGATCTGCACACAGTATTCAAGATGTGGACATACCATGGATTTATATAGAGGCAATAGGATATTTTGTTTTATTGTCTATCCCTTTCCCAATGATTCCCAATATTCTGTTTGCTTTTTTGGCTGCTGCTGCAGATTCAGTGGATGTTTCCAGAGAACTATCCACAGTGACTCCAAAATCTCTTTCTTGAGTGGTAACAGCTAATTTAGACCTCATCAGTTTATGTGCATTTGATATTATCTCTTCCAATGTGCACTATTTTGCATTTATCAACATTGAAATGTATCTGCTCCATAACAGGGGAAAATCATAAATGCACCTGGGGGCGGATGGCAGAGTTATTTACCAGAACACAAGATCTCTGGTGGTGGGGGATGGGAAGTTCATTTATCCCGGGAAGGGAGGAGGGATCAGAACCGGGGTGAGCTGTACATCACCTACAGGAGGGACACTTCTCCCCAAAACCTCATCAACGTGCACTGAGCCAAATCCTCCATCTCTGCAGCCCACATTTCATCTCCTTCCTCCCCATCCCCCCAGGAGCTAGAAAGGATCCCTGGTCACTGTGACATCCAGACAGCCCGTGGGCAGGGGCTCCGGGCTAACACAGACTGACCCTCTCCTGCCCAGCAGCCTCCTGCGTCCTAAGGGCATCACGTTACCCCCGTGTCTGACCCTGCAGGCTCCCTGGGCTCCAGTGGGGATGGGTCCCTGGCTGAGGCTGGCAGGGTGGGCCCTGCATTCACCAGGTCATTCTTATGCCAGGCAAACCTAAGTGGCGGGGGGCTCTGGGCACCTACCAGCAGCTCCTCGCTCTGCCGCTCCTCCTCGGCTTTGGCTGCTTCTCTCTCTTTTCCCAGAGGGGCCAGATGCTTTTGTGGGGCCTCCTGGAAGAAGCAGGGGAAGGAGGGTTAGAAACTGCTGCAAACCTCCCAGCTGCCAGATTTCAGGGCCCGTCCTGCCCTGCAGACGCCTGTGCAGGGTCCCTGGGACTCAGACCGAGAGGAGATGGTGAAACAGGGAGCAGCTTTTCCAGAGGAAAAGCAGGGCTCCAGGCTGCAGGGACGGGGTGCAGCCCAACCCCCAGCTCCCCAGGGCCTCACCCACATCCCAAGCAGCCAACTTCAGACAGCCCCCCACTTTCCCCAGCGCCAGCCCCCAAAGCTGCCGCAGGGCCAGATCTGAACATGGAGTCCCCCAAACATCCCCCAGCACACCCCAAACTCTCAGCTTCCAGCAGCCCCCAGCCGCTGCCCCCCGGCCCTGACCCCCCGCAGCACACCCCAAACTCCCAGCTCCCAGCAGCCCCCATCCCCAGCCACTCCCCCCCAGCCCTAACCCCCCCAGCACACCCCAAACTCCCAGCTCCCCCACAGCCCCCATCCCCAGCTGCTTCCCCCTGGGCCCTGACCCCCCCCCAGCACACCCCAGACTCCCAGCTCCTCCACAGCCCCCATCCCCAGCGGCTCCCCTGGGCCCTGACCCCAGCGGACCCCAAACTCCCAGCTCCCCACAGCCCCAACCCCAGCCGCTCCCCAGCCCACCCCAAACTCCCAGCTCCCCCAACCCCAGTTGCTCCCCTCCAGCCCTGACCCCAGCGCATTCCCAGCTCCCCCACAGACCCATCCCCAGCTGCTCCCCCACCGCGCACTCCCAGCTCCCCCAGCCCGGCTCTGACACCCCGGGCCCAGCCTGGGCTCCGAGCTCTGCAGCCGAGCCGCGCTCCGGCCCCTCCTGCAGCTCCCGGCCCAGCCGCTCCCGGGCTCCGTCGCCCGGCCCCGCCCCGGGCAGCCCGCTCCGGCCGCGGGAGCTCGGGGACCCCGGGCAGGGGGCGAACCAGGCAGCCGGGCCCGCCCCGGCAGGAGCGTGTCCGCCCCACGCGTGTCCCCGGCCCCACCGCGCTGCCCCGCGGGCTGCAGGGCTGGAGCAGCCCCCGCGCTGCGCTCCCGGCCCCGGCCATGGCCCCGCTGCCGCACAAAGGGCGGGGGCCGGGGGCAGGAAGGGCGGCTCCTCCCCGGGCCTGGCCCCGCCCCCGGGCCCCACGCAGGGGGGTGGGACACGCGGGGACCCGCCTCAGCCTGGAGGGGGCAGGAGGGGGCCGGGGCGCCCCAGGGGAAAAGCGGGGGCGGGGCTGGTGCTGCTGAACCATCAGACTCCGGAGCCCCCGGCTGAGAATGCAGCGAGCACGTGTCCGTTCAGCGCTGGAGATGGGACCGAGCACGTGTCAATCACCTGCCTCTAAAGCATCTAAATCCCCTGCCTGGGCACAGCTCGCCAGGGCACAGCTTGGGAGCTGCACTGGGAATCCATCCTGCAGGAAATCCCTTCCCCCCTTCTGCTAGTTTGTGTTTTGTTACAGCCCTGGAGATAATCCCGCTGCCTGCACGTGTTCCGCAGAGAACAGAGGAGCAAATTCTCTCCCTGTTTCCCCTTCCACAGCCATTAAAGGACGGAATAAACCCCCAGCAGCGCCCTGCCCCACAGAGTCCCTCCCTGTAAGGAGAGAGATGTGCCTTGACTGGGGCTCCAGCTCAGCGTCACCAGGTTTATATAACTTCTGGTGATGCCCAGAACTGGTCCAAGTCTTGTCCGTCCTTCCTCACCCCGCCCCCAAAGCTGTGGGAGGGAGTTTGGGTACATGAGGTGCAGGCTCTGGGCTGGGCAGGGAGTTGGGGTGCAGGGGAGGCGGGGGGTGGACCCTGGGAGGGAGTTTGGATGTGGGCTCTGGGCTGGGGCAGGGAGTTGCGGGGCAGGGGGGCAGTGCTGGGCTCTGGGAGGGAGTTTGAGTGTGGGCGGGGTGTGGGATCTGGGCTGTGGCAGAGGGTTAGGGTGTGGCACCTATCTTGGGCAGCTCCCGAAAGTGACCCACACCCCCCATCTGGCAGCAACTCCTACATGGAGGAGGCCCGGGGGCCGTGGGTCTCCTGGCACCACTGCCCGCTGGCACCACCCCTGCAGCTCCCATTGCCGCAGTTCCAATGGCAGAGTTGGCACTTGGGGTGCGGGCAGCGTGCGAGAGAGACACCCCACGGGGGCTGCAGGGATGTGCCAGATGCTTCTGGGAGTGGTGCGCCGTGCGGAGCCAGGGTGGGCAGGAATCCACTTTAGTCCTGCTGTGCTGCCGGTAGTGGTGGCAGGAGCCCCCAGGCCCTTTCAAATCGCCCGGGGTCAGCTGCTCAGGCTTTCTGACTTTCTGATGGGGAAGCAAAGGGAAGGCACATGTGTCCCTCATGAGCAGTTCTGGGGAGTCTTTTTGGGGCTCCTGAAGCAGGCAGCAGAGAGGTGCAGCCCCACCACCAAGTCTGTTTCACTGGAGGAGAGTGGGGGCTGCAGGGTGATCTCCCACCTCCGTGCATCCAGCAGCCTGTGCTCCCCCCTGCAGTGCTGGAGCCTCCACATTTACTTATTGACAAATAAAATTTGCAGAATTTTAAAATATTATGCACAGAATTTTTTTGGTGCAGAATCTCCTCAGGAGTGAGACTGACTCAGGGAACCTCCTTGGATTGTCACTGCTTGGTTAACCACTCAGCCACCACACCAATGCACAGAGAGTGCCAAGCCCCACTGCTATGTGGGGCTGGGGGCTGAGGCTGGTCGGGTCATACACATTCAGACTGTGCGCTCCCCCCGCTACAAACCGCTGCTGATTTCCCAGTTAGGACATTAGCTGTTACCGATAAGGTTTGTCTGTGTTGTTGTTTTTTTTATCTCATTGTTAGGTGTAAGAAGTATAAACTGTTCAATAGGTTCAATGAGTTGGTTAATAAGATGTTTATGAGGTAAATCACTGGCTTTAAAATAAGATCCAATCTGGAGCATATGAACTATTGACCCCTGGACTCCAGCTCTGAGAGGGGACTTGTTTACCATCAGGACACAGGCTCAAACCAGTCTAAACCGGTTTTTCCCGCCAAAACCAGCCCTCAGTGTTCCGTCTCCTCAGCACTTTTCCCGCCACAGAAGTGATATAAGGACGTGCTCAGCGCCTGCGTGAGCCGCCCCAGCGACGGCCCCTCCACGGTCGGGTCTTCCCAGTGCTCCCGAGCCGGAGAGTGACGAGCCCCCTCGGTGCCGCCGTGAGACTGAGGCACAGGAGGCCTGTCACCCCCATTCCTGCCGTCCTGCATCCCTGGTGTCCAGCCTCCCACGGAGCCCCCGGGGAGTGAGAGACCCCGGGGGGGGGGCACTGGGGCTGGGCAGGAAAGTGACTCTGCCCTGGGGAACCTGGGAGAAGCCTCAGAGCTGCCTCAGCCCCAGTGGGATTTGGGGGGCAGAGACTGGGGCCTGGCAGGGGGGATCCCCGGTGGTGGGGGGGAGATGGGGGGTGTCAGGCAGGGAGGGGAGAAGCTGGAGTTGTAGGGGAAGGTCAGTGGGACGCGGGGGTTGAACTGTCTCTGGGCAGCCAGGAAATTCCCGGGGGGGAAGTGGCGGGCGGGGGAAGGGGGGAGGGGGGTTAATTGGATCCTGTCCCTGTTTGTGCCACTTGCCTCTCGCCCCCGATACAAATTCTCTCTAGTTCTGCCCCTTTTCTCTCTCAGTGTCTCACACGGGCTATAAAATCTGGGGCGATTTCCCCCCATCCCCTCCAGTGATCAGCTCTCCCATCCCCCCCCGATTTCCCCCGTTCTCCCCATGAGTCTCAAACGTCAGTTTAAAATCTTCTCTAGTGAGGGGCATTTTCCCACCCGTTTTATCTGCAGCGATTTGTCCTTGTGTAGGTGGGAAATTGTTGCCCTGAGTCATTCCCCAGCACATGGCTGCCCCTGGAGTGGGGGTGGGATGGCTCAGTGGTTGGAGCACTGGCCTGCTAAACCCAGGGCTGGGAGCTGACTCCTTGCGGGGGCCATTTGGGGATTTAGTTGGGGATTGGCCCTGCTTTGAGCAGGGGGTTGGGCTAGACACCTCCTGAGGTCCCTTCCAGCCCTGATATTCTAGGAGGTGCCGGGTCTCTGCCAGGGCAGGGCAGGGGGCAGGGGGAGCTGGAGCCGGGTCGCTTGGATGGGCTCTGGCTGGGAAGGTGCAATTCCTCCTCCCGGCCGCCGGGGGGCGGCGCTGCGGGAGCCACGTGAGCTGCCTCCTGGCCCTGCTGCTGCTGCTGCTCTTTGGAGCTCTGGCCCTGGGGCTCCTGCTGCTGCCTGGTGGGTGCCCGGCTGCCTCCTGCTGCTCCCAGCCCCCCCCCCGTGTGAGTGTCTGCGCCCCTCCCCCGCCCAGAGCCCCCTGCCTGCAGCCCCCTGCCGCAGCCAGCCCCTGTCACCCTCCCCCAGCCCCGTCTGCACCCCCTGCCCTGCCCCCCATTGCACCCCCCCGCCGCAGCCACCCCCCATTGCACCCCCTGCCCCTGTCTGCACCCCCTGCCCTGCCACCCCAGGGGCGGAGGGGGTCCTAGGCAGGCAGTGAGGGACTGAGTTCCCAGTGGGGGTCTCTTTTGGGGGGTCTCTGGCTGTTGGGGTCTCTTGGTGGGGGGAACCCTTTGGGATTCCCAACCCGGCAGTGATGATCTGGTGGGTGTTCTCTGGCTGGTGGGGCTCTGAGGGGTATCTGAGCTCCCTAGCCAGGGACTCTGGGGGCTGGGTCCCAGGGAATATCTGGGTGGGGGCTGGCTGGGGCTCTGGGGGCTGCTCCTGACCTCGCTTCTTCTCCCTGATTAGCTTATGCCAGAATCCTGGCTCCAAGCACTGCCCGACATTCCCCGGCCAGGCCCAGTCACTGTGATAACTTTCTAGCCACTTATCAAACACTGAGAGGTGAAATCATAGATTTTTGCTCTTCTCCCCTCTTGAAAACTGCAGGAACTTCCAGTTCCATTGTCCTAGATTGTCCAGTCCATTGCCCAGTCCTTGTCCTGGATCTGGGGGGTGAGGGAGGTGGGAAGGGGGTCAGCACTGCCACACAATGGTCTCTTCCACAGCGTTCTGGACTCATTCTTTCTGAACTCTGGTTTCATTGAGACCAATGTTAATCCAGAGTCACTGTATGGAAAGACAAGGAGTGACTCCAGATGGACAAGGAGTGACTCTGAATGACATTAGCAATTCTCCCTGTGAGTAGGGGCTCTCATTAGCTGCTCTCCCCAGAGAGCTAAAGGAGGGAAGCTGCTCAAACGCTCTGTCCCTCTCTGCTCAGGATATTGGGGTTCAGCTTCCTGGGTCAGATGCTGCAGCCTCCACTGTGACCTGGGAGACCAGGCTTAGCAGCTGCTGCTCCCCCAGAGGGGTTCTGTGCTGGGAAGTGACCTTAATTAAAGGTGCTTCTCTGCCCGGCCCAGGGGATGACTTTCTCCAGCTGGCCCTAGCCCCCTAGGGCAGCCCTGGGCCCTGTTAATATTAAATTCTGAGCCAGAGTCTCCAGGTAACTGAAAGACCTCAGGGAAAGTCCTGGGGTCTGGCAAGAAAGTGACTCTGCACAAACAGCCCCTCCTCATTTCTCCTCCCAGTAGCAATTGCCAGGAGAAAATCCAGCCATGGGAGAGCAAAGCCCCCAGGAATGGGACTTTCCCAGCCAGAGGGGCAGGGAGAGAGGACAGGGGAAGGAGAGACTGAAAGGGGCAGTGGTAGAAATGAGCGGGGAGAGATTTCTAGCTCTCTAGTCCACCCAGACACATGTATTGCTGCATCCCTGGGCAGAACCACTTTCCAGTGAACAAAACAAGGATCAAACAGAGGGAAAGCCAGTTCCTGACTCCATATTCCCCCTGCTGGGGTGTGGCTGCTGTGGGGTCAGTGTCCGAGGGAATCCCCCACAGTGACTCCTTTGGTTCTGCTCTTTTCTAGCCTTGTGTTCAGAGACTTTGTTATGGGGTGAGGGAAGGGAGAAGGGAAATTAAAAATGTCTCTGTGGGCTTAGCCTGGCAGGAGGGGCCAGATCTACATTGTAATAAACAGATTGAGCATTTCCCAGCATGGCAGAATCTAGGGTGTCTGTCTGCAGGGAAGGGGCCTGGGGGAATTCTGATGTGAAATTAACTAAAATCGGTTCTGAAACGCCCACAACTGCCCTTCTCCCCCAGACAGGCTGCAGAATGACGTCCATGTTTTGCTCCAGCTCATCCCAGCCTGGCATGGGACAGGGAAGAGAAATGGCTGCAGTGGAGCCAACTCAGGTAGAGATTATCGGGGGGTTGCTGGTGGGTTCCTGCTGGAGGAGAGGGAGAGCAAATACACCGGAGATGGGAAGGTTTGCACAGTCTGGTCTGGAGGTTGGAGCGGGGCAGGAAATTCACAGCGTGGGGAAAGGAGGAGGCCAGGGTGTGGCAAACCCGCTGGGAGTTATTTAATAAGTGCCCTAGATTCTAGGAACAGACCCAGGAGGTTGGGAGGTGGAAATGCCCTAATTTGTGAAGAAAGAAAATAGCCCACCTACATGGAACTATCAAACTGATCAGACTCCCAGTGCTGGAGCCTGAGCTCACTAACCAGCGGCTGCTGTGAGATAAGAAGGGGGAACCCATGAGTCAGGCTTATTGGAGCTGCCTCTCCCTTCATATCCTGCTCCTCACAATGGGGAGGGTGTTGGGCTTCCTACCAGGGAGCTCTCCCTGAACCCTGCTAGGGGCTCCATCTCCTGTATCAGTCGGTGGCTAGTAGGTGTGTGATGGATCTGCTGGGAGAGACAAGGGGCTCTCTCTTCGTCCCCTCACCCTGGTATTTGCTGGATACGCTGAGCGGGGTCGGGGTGGGACTCTGTTGACTGTGATCCACCCAGAGCTTCCATTTGATTGGCTCCTCTCTGCCACAAATAGTGGGGCTGTGAGTGGGGAAAGAGATCCTGAGTGTTGGGTTCTTGCTCTTTCAGGGGCCGGTGACCTTCGAGGAGGTGGCTGTGCATTTCACCAGGGGAGAGTGGGCTCTGCTGGACCCCGCTCAGAGAGCCCTCTACTGCGATGTCATGCAGGAGAACTATGAGACTGTGACCTCGCTGGGTAAGGGTTCCTGTCCCCTCGGATCTTGGAAGGGGAAATGAAGAGAAAAGGTTCATGCCAGCCCCATGATGCCACCTCTACTCTGTCCTGTTTCAGCATCACCCCAATATGCCAGTGACACACACACACTGCCACAGACCCTCCCCTGCTGCAGAACACTTTGGGAACAGAGCACAGGAGCCGTATCGCACAGTGTCAAATAGCTCCTGTTTGCTCAAGTGAAACTGGGGGTTAGGTCTGGCATAACTGTTCCATACCCCTAATCATTTGTGTTGCCCTTTTCTGAACCTTTTCCAATTCCAATATATCTTTTTTTGAGATGGGGCGACAACATCTGCATGCAGTATTCAAGATGTGGGTCTATCATGGATTTATTTGCTGTTTTTACAAATATGATATATGATATATTCTGTCGTATCTATCCTTTTCTTAACTATTTCCAACATTGCTCGCATCATATTTTGCAATATATTCCAAATAAGGTAATTAACGTGCAACATATGTGTCGTTGTTTGGGGTTTTAAGCTTTAAAAGGCTTGTGTGATTTTTAGCTCAGGGGGACAGTATTCCAAGAGCTGTCGCCCCCTGCGCACTTTTAACTAAGAAAAGAGCCTCAGGCTGAGCTTATTCAAAATCAATCGTGTGGTTGTTATCCACAACAGCTTCAAGAGGTCCCTGTGATGGACTGTAAATGTCTTCTTCACACCTTCCCCCTGCAGGAGAATGGCTGTTTGCCTTGCTGTCTCTGAGGAACTGCTCTGTGGGTGTTCCCCAGAATTGTAACATTTTCAGTAATATCATACTGTAAAATCTCATAACTTTACATACAGTGTTACTACACATTTTAACTGGAGGATAATATTCAGCAGGTTATGCATTTTCAAATGATACCTCACAAGCCATACTGTGTACAAAATTGATCATAATTTTCTATAAGCGTGAACACAGGGGTATAGACTGACACAGTGTCTGTGTGTGTGTGTTCCCAGCAGATATGTGGGTATTTCAATCCCTCATAAGCACAGTGTTCGGCATCTTCAAGGACCTGGGGAACTGGTCCTGGGAATTCACTGGTTTACCAAGTGTGACACTGTATGGAATTGTGAGACACTTTGGTATTAATAATAAAATAATAATATAATCTGATAAAATTGCAATGAATCATGCTAGATATGCCATGCCAGGTGTCAGTGAAAATGTTATGATTTGCCAAGTATGATAATTTTGTTTCTACGTTTGTCTCACCTTTGCATTGTGAGTTATAGGTGTGTAGAGTATATCTGTATTTCGATACTTGTGCAGTGTTTCTGGGTGACACCCCCAGACATATTGGCATCAACACTGCCTAGCCTGTTTGATGGCCCATTCAGGGTCATCAGCTGTACAATAAGCCCATGGAAAGGACCAAGGCTCACCTATTGAGTCAGCAAGACATGCCGGGGTATGCCTGTGTAATGAGAACTCCAAGGCTTTTCCATGCCATGTGCTGTGAAGCTTGTGTTTGGGACACAGGAAGTACAGGCCACATGGCAAAAGGAATGTAAAGGGCAGCTGCATCATCTCCATTTTGTCTTCAATCCCCCTTCCTACCTCTGGAGCAACTTCTCTACAAACTGAACCCTGGAACAAAGGACTGAATGACCCATCCAAGCTATGGATGTGTTCCAGACGGACTTTCAAGCCAGCAACTCACCAATACTGCTAAGAACCTGATATATTCGTTTTGGAATGTATCTGACTGCGTTCCCATTTAACTTCTTTCTGTCTTTCTTTCCTTTAAACCTTTAGTTTAGATGTTAAAGGATTGTCTGGAAGGATGGAATTTTGGGTAATATCCAAACCTATACTGACCTGGTGATGTGGCTGACGCTTTGGGGTCAGAGGAACACTTTGTTTATGTGAGCAGAGTTTTTAAATAACCTCTCACTGTACTGGACCTCGCTGCTCATTAGGAGCCAGAGAACTGGGATGGAATAAAGGGGGCCGTGTGATTTCTTTTTTCAGCTTCTCAATAACCCATGTTGGGGATGAGAAGCACAGTTGGTGACTGGTTGGTGAGTTTAACTTCTGTGTTAACCAGCAGTTTTGGGAGCATCTGGTCTCCCTTTTTCAGCCTGCCCTGATCTTGGCATTTTCAGTGAGAACTGCCCCTGCCGCACCAGGTCACACTAAGGACTGAAGTTAAATGAATAGAATGTTTTTTTATGACCAAGTCTTATGAAATCAACTGAACTCCTTTGTTTTCTTTCATCTGAGCAGGGTTTCTAGTTTTCCAACTTGATGTGATCTCCCAGCTGGAACAAGGGGAAGAGCCATGGGTCCCAGACCTCCAGTGGTCAGAGGAAAGAGAGATCCTGAGATCTTCCTGCACAGGTGAGGAAACATTAAACCACCTCAGAATCTGTAAGTGCCTGAAGGAAACATCTGGGATGCCCTACAAAGCTCTTGGGGAGGTCTCTCAGTTCATTATTATCCCTAGCAGGGGTTGTATCCTCAGGGTAAATATAGCTCATGGCTTCCTATAGATCCTAGCAGACACCAGGCAGTAGCTTCCTCCCTTCCCCCTGCGTATTTGGATGGGTGGTGAAGGCTGAATTCATCCCCCTCCTCTCTCCTATTTTGGGGAAGAGTTTGGGGGAGTTCAGCTCCTGATTTTTATTTGACCTGTCTTCAGCACTTGTTTTTGTTTGGTCTTCCCCTTTCCATCCCTGTTTGAGGTTTCTGTCTCTGTCACAGCAGGTGATGCAATGGCATGTGAGAAAGAGGAGCAGAATTCTCAGCCTGAAAATGTTGAGGCAGTGGGTAAAAACAGAGCATTATCTCAAAGATCGAAAAGGAATGTGTCCAGGAGTCATGAGCAGGGAAAATCCTGGGAGATTCAGCACAGACCAAAAACAGATCAAGGAAACCAGCCAGGGAAGAAAGTGGATAAGTTTATTTCCTGTTGGGGAACTCGGAAGGTCCTCATGGAAACCACAACACAGCAGGATATCCTCAGGCGAAAGAGAAAAAATACATGCAGGGAGTGTGAAAAAACCTTCTCTCACAGCTCAGCCCTTTCTGTACATCAGAGAATCCACACAGGGGACAGGCCCTATGAATGCAGTGAGTGCGGGAAATGCTTCACTAGCAGCTCAAACCTTAGATTTAATTTACCCTGGTTCCTCAACTGTTGCTCCAGCTCTAGTACCCATCAATCCAAAGACTGAGAGAAATGGAGAGTTCCAACCATTGTCCTTTTAGTATCTTATTGTTCCTCTCTCTGTTTTTTGTGCTGGCCTTTCTATTCTATCATTTTCTGCCTTTGTTTAGTGGTAACAGTTGGTTTCCATCACTCACGTTTGTTTGTTTAAATCTCTATCCATTGTTAAATAAATGTTTTACTTGTTCGATAACTGTACTCAGGTGCTGTGTGAGATACAGTAGCAATGGTCCACAGTAAAACTAGTAACCTGGGATACTTGGGGAAGAGAGGATCTGGGATTTCACCGAGTATCTGGTGATCCGGCTGGACCCCAGAGGGGACACATTGAAGGAACTCAAGGGTTAAGGTGGCTGCTGTAGCTCAGAGGAGGGTGCTTGAGTTCCAGCAGGCTGGTGAGTTTGGTCACTAACATCCAGCTGCCAAATGCAAAACTCCCTCTTCCTTGTGGCAGGTGCCAACAAGGAGACTCACAGCCCTCAGCACCCTGAGAGGGTCACAATGTGTCTCTATGTTGATCCACCTGTCAAATTCACACAGGGAAAGCTCCCGATAGCACAAAACTCTGCCCTATGAAATCATGGAACATGTGCTCTTTGCTCTGTGAAAGCATGTAAAGAATCCAAGCGCTGGAGGACAGGGTTTGGGTCCAGAGTGACCTAGACAAATTGGAGGATTGGGCCAAAAGAAATCTGAGGAGGTTCAACAAGGAGAAGTGCAGAGTCCTGCACTTAGGAGGGAAGAATCCCAGGCACTGCCACAGACTGGGGACTGACGGAGTGAGGGGGGTTTGATAGCAGCCTTCAACTACCTGAAAGAGCAGCAGTGTGGGCTTTCTCCTGGCCACTTTTGCTGGGCTGGGCAGGCAGCCTGGAGGCCTTTCTAGAAGAGAACTGGGAACGGAGTTAGAAAATCCAATGTGAAAACCAGAACCTCAGGTTTAGACTCATTTATTTATAATATTAAATCTTCAATTCTAGTGTCACAGTCAATACAATTGCTTCAGCCTGATAGTTGCCCAAAGGGAAACTTAACGTCTCTCCAAGGGGAGTGGAGAGAAAACACTTTTCAGAGTCCAAGAGAGACAAGGCGGGTGAGGGTAAGAGCTTGCAGAGGACCAACCTCTGTTGGTGAAAGAGACAAGCTGTGGAGCTAACCCAGCATCCTTCTTCAGTTCTGTGTAGCCTGGAAGGTCGTCTCCTCCATAACCAGCAGTTAGAACATAAGAACAGCCACACTGAGTCAGACCAGTTCATCTAGCCCACTCTCCCGAAAGTGGCCAATGCCCGGCGCCCCAGAGGACCCCTGGGACCAACATGGATACAACACCACCACAAACAAGGGTAAAAGTCAATGCACATGGGAGAAGCATCTTATGTTTCATTTCATTCCTCCTGGCGCTCACGTCCGGGAACCCAAATACTCTCTCAGTCCTCAAAGAGAGACCTGGAGAAGGAGACTTGCTGAAGCAAAACCACAGGGGTCTCTGAGGTTTCCCTGGCCCCTGGCCCCTCGCCCCTGTCCTGCCTGGCTGATGTCAGCATCTCTCTGTGAGGTCACCACCTCCCCACCACCTTGGACCAATAGGCTGAGGTCCTGCCAAAGGCCTTTCAAACCTCCAGGAGGCTCTTACCTTCTAAACAGGGACGGCTGTTTTCTAGTAAAATCACTAAAAGGGAAGGAGAAAACTCGAAAGAGGTTCCTCCTGGCGGTCACGTCCGTGAACCCGAATACTCTCTCAGTCCTCAAAGAGAGACCTGGAGAAGGAGACTTGCTGGAGCAAAGCCACAGGGGGTCTCTGAGGTTTCCCTGGCCCCTCGCCCCGTCCTGCCTGGCTGATGTCAGCATCTCTCTGTGAGGTCACCACCTCCCCACCACCTTGGACCAATAGGCTGAGGTCCTGCCAAAGGCCTTTCTGATGTCACTGCCACACCCCTCCCTTGCTGTGCCAATGTCCTGCCCCTGGCCAGGCACTTTGCAGGTTTGAGCTACTCCCTGTGGATCACCCCACTCAGGGAGCGTTCGTACTAGGCAGCAAGCCGGCTAGACAGGGAAACATCAGACACTGCTCCCAATGCTACACTCAGTTTTTCAGAAATTAGTCGACTTTATGGCCAGAAGAGACCATTAGAGCATCTAATCGGACCCCAGGCATATCACAGGCCTCCTGTATGACACAAGAGCTACTTTTGGGGTAAACACATTCCAGAAAGGCATCTAGTCTTCATGAAATGACATCAAGAGATGGAGAACCCACCACTTTCCTTGGTAGCTTGTTCCTGTGGTGAATCATCCTCGCTGGTGAATATTTGTGCCTTAGTTGTAATATGAATTTGTCTCTTTTCATCTTCCAGCCATTGGGTCTTGTTATGCCTTTCTCTGCTCGATTAAAGAGCCCTTTAATACTCAATCCTTTCTCTCCATTAAGGCACTTCAACACTTCAGTGAAGTCACCTTTCAATCTTCTTTTGATAAGCTAAACAGGTTGAGCTCTTTCAATAGCTCCCTGGAAGGCATTTTTCTTCAGCCCTCAGAACATTTGGTGGCTCTTTGCTGCCCCAGCTCCAATTTCATAACATCTTTTTCACATGAGGACACCAAAACTGAAGGCAGTATTCCAGTATCAGTCTCACTGATGCCGTGTCACCTCTTGTAATGTTATTGACATAATCTGTAACTGTATAGATCACTGCTGCGACCACGGTTCTATATTTGCAGCCAATATTGTAGAAAGGTTGTCGTGTAAGGGGTCTATGGAGAGGTTCTGATTGGCTGATTATAATGATGCTACCTCTAGATGTGTATCATTTTTGTAGTTGACGTTATGATTATAGGCTCTATGCTGCCCGTATTTCAAACTTGTGCTCTGCCTCCAGGGAACACCCCAGCCAGACAAGTTGGTGTCAGTTCTGTCTAGAACGAACGCTCCGTGAGTGAGGTGATCCACCTGGAGTAGCTCAAACCTCCAAAGTGCCTGGCCAGGGGCAGGACATTAGCCCAGAAAGGGAGGGGTGTGGCAGTGACATCACAAAGGCCTTTGGCAGGACCTCAGCCTATTGGTCAAAGGTGGTGGGGAGGTGGTGACCTCACAGAGAGATGCTGACATCAGCCAGGCAGGAGAGGTGCGAGGGGCCAGGGAAACCTCAGAGACCCCTGTGGCTTTGCTTCAGCAAGTCTCCTTTTCCAGGTCTCTCTCTGAGGACTGAGGGAGTATTCGGGTTCACAGACGTGAGCGCCACAAGGAACCTCTTTTGAGTTTTCTCCTTCCCTTTTAGTGTTTTTACTAGAAAACAGCCGTCCCTGTTTGGAAGGTAAGAGCCTCCTGGAGGTGTGAAACCTGTTCAGTCTGATCCATCTGGTGACAGGTGAATTCTAGGCATGGAAAACACGAGCTTAAGGAGGCCGAATTTTATTCTGAATTTTATTTGATCCCCACCAGTGACCTGGGCCATCCTTTGGGCTCTCTGGTGAGAACCCTCAGCCTCCCGTCCTCAGTCTCTACCCTGATTGGCTGAGCAGGGGGTTATTGACAGGGAGGAGACTCAGGTCCTTGTTGTTCTCTTTCAAGACCAAGGAAATAAGTCAGAACCAGTTCTATGTTTGACGAATTTTGCTGCTTCTCTACATTAATGGTCTCTGAGCAGTTCATGATTCTGTCTAACATTGCAGGTTTCAGAGTAGCAGCCGTGTTAGTCTGTATCCGCAAAAAGAACAGGAGTACTTGTGGCACCTTAAAGACTAACAAATTTATTTTAGCATGAGCTTTCGTGAGATGCATCCGAAGAAGTGAGCTGCAGCTCACGAAAGCTCATGCTAAAATAAATTTGTTAGTCTTCTAACATTGCAGTTCTCCTCAAATACTTGCTGGATAATTCCTGTGCACTGCTGTTGCTCTGGAGCTCATCAGAGCACTTTATTCAGGTCATTCAATGTCTGAAATTCAAGATCCGATGGTTAGTTTGAAAATCAGGGCTCTTGGGTCCTGTTCCCAACTCTGCCACTGACTGGCTGTGACCTCAAACAAGTCAATTCTCCTTTCTCAGACTTAGCTTCTCCCTCTTTCAAGGAGGGATAATAATGATCCGCTCCTACCTACCTCACGGTGGGTGAAGGATGGGGATCCATTGGAGAGTGTTACTAGGAGTAGTGCATAATATGAGGTGTCCTATCACGTTTACTCAGAGCAGATTATGACATAATAGAATAGCTGAAACAGTCTATTTTATTTGTATTTTTTTATTTTTAAATTGTTAAGAGCAGCAACGACTTAGCTCAGATTGAAGCATCTTATCTAATTTTTGAGATCTAAGTGTCTCCTCTTTGTGTGTGACGAGACAATCTAACACACTGTGACAAACAGGAGATGCTTTTGTTTTGCAACAAAATCTTTTTGCAAAGAACTTTCATCCCACTTGTTATGATTTCGAGAAACAAACTGGTTTAGTCTGAATGGGATTTTCTGACAGAAATGGTTTGAATGAAATTTCCCCACCATCTCGATTCCTGGGATCTATCCCTGCCTCTGGAGTTTTTTTGTCTGTCAGGAGTCGGAACTGGTGGCTTCTCTTTCTGGCTCTGCCACTGCCTTGCGGTGTAGGCCCTTGGGTAGGTCATTTCCCTTCTCTGGACCTCAGGCTCCTCCCCATCTGTCCAGTGGGAACAGGAACAGTTCTCGAGCTCTGGGCAGTCGTGAGCCTGAGTGAGATAAGGGGCGTTAAAGCCCTCTGTGAAGGAGAAAGGGGAGTTTCACGGTGTTTAGCCCCAAGGAATTCTAAAGTTTGCTAAAATGTCTAGTCTGCGGAAATAAGAAATGGTCGGGGCCAAGCCTTTTAACCACTGCTTTTTCTAAAGCCCATTCAGGGATGTGAGTCTCTGTCTTTTCGGTACCTGGGGTTCTTTGCCAGCAGGAGAGAAGAGGTTCCTGCCTCCATTTTTGTGGCCTTAACAAACCAGGTGTTGTGCCCCAGTTCTCGTCTGAGATCCCTGAAAAAGAACATCTTCCCATCCATGAACAAGACAGGACCTATCTTTCAAAGGGGAACAAAGAGACCCCTTGGACTTGCAGACTACCTAGCCTGACTTCCATAGCTGGAGAGATACTGGAATACATTCTTAAACACTCAGTTTGTCAGCAGCACCTACAGGATAATTTGATTCTTAGGACGAGTGAGCATGGATTTGTCAAGAACAAATCATCCCAAACCCAGCCTCTTTCCTTCTTTGGCAGGGTTCTGGGCCTAGTGGAGGTGGGTAAACAGTAAATGGGATCTATCTCGGGGTTACTAAGACTTTTGACACAGTCCCGCAGGACATTCTCACAAGCAAACGAGGGAAATGCGGTCTAGATGCAATCACTGTCATGTGGGTGCAGAGCTGGTTGAAAGCCCAGACTCCAAGGGCCCCTCTCCAGGTTTGGCTGCCCAACGGAGAGGGGGCAGCTAGTGGGTCCGGCAGGGATCAGTCCGGGGTCCGGTACTATTCAATAGTTTCATGAATGATTTGGAAAATGGAGTGGAGAGCATGCTTCTAAAATGTGCAAATGACACCAAGCACTTTGGAGCTCAGGATTGGAATTCAAAACACCCGTAACAAATTGGAGACTTGGTCTTCTTGAGCCAAACCCCATGGCTGGGCCCCTCTTTCTAGACTGGGCTGAAGTGAAACCCCAGAGCCACACACTCCTCCTCCTGGGCAGCGCGCTCTGACCTTGAATGGTCAGATGCTGCTTAGCTCTGTCAGAGCAGCTTTGGCTGGGGGATTCTCCCAGCACTTTCCAATAGTGGGAAGGTACGAAATCCCCATTTGCCTGCTGGGGACGGAGCCCTAGAGGGGGGAGCAACTTGCCCAAAGTCCCACCGGAAAAGGAAAACAACCAGCAGTGGAACCAATAGGGGTGTCAGGATCTTGGAGGCGCTGTCACCCCCACACTAGGACGGTGTTCTGCACCCCCTGCGGCTGGCTGAGTTTCTCTGTCCCTTGGCAATAAGACAGTCTAGAACCCCAACCAGGGTTATTGTATCTGCTACCCAAGATCCATAAACCTGGAAATCCTGGACGCCCCATCATCTCAGGCATTGGCACCCTGACAGCAGGATTGTCTGGCTATGTAGACGCTCCATCATCATTCCACACAAAGATGGACTACAAGCCGTCAGAAACAGTATCCCCGATAATGTCACAGCTGAACTTTGTGACTTTGTCCTCACCCATAACTATTTCACATTTGGGGACAATGTGTACCTTCAAGTCAGCGGCACTGCTATGGGTACTCACATGACCCCACAGTATGCCAACGTTTTTATGGCTGACTTAGAACAACGCTTCCTCAGCTCTCGTCCCCTAATGCCCCTACTCTACTTGTGCTACACTGATGACATCTTCATCATCTGGTCCCATGGAAAAGAAAACCCTTGAGGAATTCCACCATGATTTCAACAATTTCCTTCCCACCTACAACCTCTGCCTGGACCAATCCACACAAGAGATCCACTTCCTGGACACTACTGTGCTAATAAGCGATGGTCACATAAACACCACCCTATACCGGAAACATACTGAACGCTGTACTTACCTACATGTCTCCAGCTTTCACCCAGACCACATCACACAATCCATTGTCTACAGCCAAGCTCTAAGATACAACCGCATTTGCTCCAACCCCTCAGATAGAGACAAACACCTACAAGATCTCTATCAAGCGTTCTTACAACTACAGTACCCACCTGCTGAAGTGAAGAAGCAGATTGACAAAGCCAGAAGGGTACCCAGAAGTCACCTACTACAGGACAGGCCCAACAAAGAAAGGAACAGAACCCCACTAGCCATCACCTTCAGCCCCCAACTAAAACCTCTCCAGTGCATCATCAAGGATCTACAACCCATCCTGAAGGACAATCCCTCACTCTCACAGATCTTGGGAGACAGGCCAGTCCTTGCTTACTGACAGCCCCCCAACCTGAAGCAAATACTTACCAGCAACCACACAACAAAAACACTAACCCAGGAACCTATCCTTGCATCAAAGCCCGTTGCCAACTCTGTCCACATATCTATTCAGGGGACACCATCATAGGATCTAATCACATCAGCCATGCCATCAGGGGCTCATTCACCTGCACATCTACCAATGTGATATGTGCCATCATGTGCCAGCAATGCCTCTCTGCCATGTACATTGGCCAAACCAGAGAGTCTCTACATAAAAGAATAAATGGACACAAATCAGACATCAAGAATTATAACATTCAAACACAGCCAGAGAACACTTCAATCTCCCAGGTCACTCGATTACAGACCTAAATGTCGCAATATTACAACAAAAAACCTTCAACAACAGACTCCCACGAGAGATGCTGAATTGGAATTAATTTGCAAACTGGACACCATTAAATTAGGCTTGAATAAAGACTGGGAGTGGGTGGGTCATTACACAAAGTAAAACTATTTCCCTATGTTTATTTGTCCCCCTACTGTTACTCACACCTTCTTGTCAACTGTTGGAAATGGGCCATCCTGATTATCACTACAAGTTTTTTTCTCCTGCTGATAATAGCTCACCTTAACTGCTCACTCTCATTATAGTGTGGATGGCAACACCCATTTTTTCATGTTCTCTGTGTATATATATATCTTCCTGCTGTATTTTCCACTGTATGCATCTGATGAAGTGGATTTTAGCCCACGAAAACTTATGCTCAAATAAGTTTGTTAGTCTCTAAGGTGCCACAAGTACTCCTCATTATTTTTGCAGCTAAATTAATGGAGGTTAAGTCCATTAATGGCTATTAGGCAGCCTGGGTAAGGAATGGTATCCCTAGCCTCTGTTTGTCAGAGGATGGAGATGGATGGCAGGAGAGAGATCACTTGATCATTACCTGTTAGGTTCACTCCCTCTGGGGCACCTGGCATTGGCCATTGTTGGCAGATAGGCTATGAGGTTGGATGGATCTTTGGTCTGACCCAGTCTGGCCACTCTTCTGTTCTTATGAAGGGAGGGGCAAAGCCCTGCAACAGAGTTTCTGTAGTGTAGTGGTTATCACGTTTGCCTAACACGCAAAAGGTCCCTGGTTCAAAACCAGGCAGAAACATGATGGCTTAATTTTTCCCAGCTCCTAGTGGCCTGTCCCTGCTGTTGTAGGAGCAGCAGTGATTTCTATGCTCAATAGGTCTGTTATACTTCCCCCATTCCCATTTTTGTCTCCTCTCCCTCTCTGAATGCCTGTGAAGTGGCTTCTCCCCTCCCCCTCCCCCTCCTGCAATGCTTGTGGGATGAAGGGGCTGGTTGAACAGCTGAAAGAGCAGAAGAGCTCCTAGATAGAGAAGGTGTCTGGGACTCTAATTAGGCAGCGATCACACACCCAGAGCATGGACACTGCCCAAGATGGAGTGTGACCCACTGGATGCAGCCAAGTCATCTCCAGTCGCAGGCCATGAGGAGCAGGTCCTTAAAAGGGGAAGGGGCCCTGTGCTTAGGAGTCACTCACAAGCTTGTACCTCCAGTGACTGCCCTTCGCCTGGACCACCTGGCCAGTGGTTCACTGCGTTACATTCCATCGCGCCTCGGGAAGACTTACCTTCATCGCTCCGTCCATCGCGGCGCTGTGGGACACTTACCTTGCAGAATCCTGTGCCTGCCTCTTGGCTTCCCAGGGATGGCTACTTGCAGCCCAGGAGAAGAAGGATGGTTCTGGTGAAAGGAAGACGAGCAAAGCACTGGGAGGAAATTTGGGTGTGGGCTCTGCGCTGGGGGTGGGGGTGGGGTGCAGGAGGGGTGGTGCAGCTCCCAAAGTGACCGGTACACAAAACCCTCTGGCAGCAGCTCCTAGATGAGTGGGGCCAGGGGATCTCCATGTGCTGCTGTCTGCAGGTGCTGCCCCCAGAACTCCCATTGGCTACAGGTCCTGGCCAATGGGAGCTGCAGAGTTGGTGCTCGGGGCAGGGGTAGCACGTGGTGACACTCCCCCCACCCCAGGGGATGCTAGGCCATGCCAGCCACTTCTGGGAGCGGCACGGTGGGACGGAGGTAGAGTGGGCAGGGAGCCACCTCAGTGCTGCTGGCACATCTCTGCACACGCATTGGGGAGGGGAGCAGAGGGCCTCCATGTGCTACCTGGGGTAGGGGCAGAGCACGGAGCTGCCTCCCCTCCCGGGTCTATTACAGGAGTGGGTGGGTGGGGTCTTTTGGCCTGCAAGGTGCAGCAGGTCGGACTAGATGATCACACTGGTCCCTTCTGACCTTAAAGGTTCTGTCTAAAAGGGAGAGGGAAGTAAAGGAAATTAAAAAAAAGAATAAACCAAGCATTGTAATACCAGGATGACTCCAACTGCTCATTATATAGTCCTGCCCCTTTCTTCCTCCACTGGGTGTTTAATGACCTGCTCTGATTTGGGACACTGATTCTCTCAATAAACTGATACAACGTGACTGAAATTAAACCAATTCCCAGTGGAGAAATCATCATATCATTGGCTGGGAATCGAACCCAGGTCAACTGCTTGGAAGGCAGCTATGCTCACCACTATACCACCAATGCATCTGGGGATACTCTCTGATTTTTCACACTTGGTGATTGGTCACCTTACTTCTCAGCATGAGGCAAATGTCTCTGTGGTCTCTGCCGTTCATCGTGGGGAGTTTCCCCACTGATAACAGTTCTTGCTGGGTTGGGGATGGGAGAGAGAAGAGGCGTTTATTCTGTTTCATTCCTCTCCATTTTCTGTTCCTCCCCGTCCCTTCCAGGGTCCTCCCTTCCATTTCAGACTGTGCAGTGACACCCTCCCTGCACCCAGGACTCTCGAGCCTCTGGAGCAGCACAATCCCATGAGATCCTCAGTGACCAAGGGTCTTTTCCAACTTCCAGGAGACCCAGCTTGAATCTAAAGGAAGCTCTGTTCCTTCCTGGGGATCCTCTCTCCCTTCCTGGAGATCAAGAGCATGAAGCCTCTGCCTTGCCTCCTGGGTCTGAATTAATGTCCCATTTCCCACTATGTGCTCGAAAGAAACAAATGTTTCTAACCCAGGTGAGTGGCGTTAATTCAGCTGGAATCCTTCACCCACATTCCTTAGGAGATACAGACTCTCTGTGACACGGACTGACTGGGGTTCATCTCTGCATGTCCCCAATGGGGAAGGAAAGACACTGAGGGGGAAGTAAGAAGATGGACAGAAGGAGTCAAATGGGGCTAGACCAGAATAGGACATTTTCTGCCTGTTAAAATGTACTAGATTCTAATTGCTTAAAACAAAACAAAAACCCACCAGCTTCTGTTTGAACCATCAGCTTTTCACAAAGCAGCCAAAGCGGCGAAGCACAGACACACATAACCACCTACAGCCCAAGTTTGTCTAAGAAGCACCTATAGTGGCTCATGCAGGGGGAAATACAGCTGTGGGTGTGAGTTCAGGCCTCACCCAGAGCGTTGGTTTTCATTAGCCACGGAGCTTCCCCCACTTGCTTTGCCCAATTCACATGGAAAGTGCCATAGGAGGGTGATGAGAGTAAATTCTAAACTCTGAAATGCGGAGGTTGGCCCAGAGATTGGGATAAGGGGTTTGAAGAGGAAAAGCTCTAAGAGTATAAAACCAGACAGTCTCCAGGGGCAGGTCCGGTACAACGTCTCAACAGGGAGCCATTCGGAGGAGGGGGTTTCACTCCCTCTGTTCAATGTCCTGAGAGGTATTTGAAGATGAAGATAACGCCATGGCTAACAGGTGACTGGCATGTCCTGGGTTAAAGAAAGAGACCTGGGTTAATAGTCTGAAGATTTGCGTTACCGTCACTGTCTGACCCCCCTTTAGTGCGGAGCAGGTGTGTACGTTGCTGTGTGGAACGCACAGACTCCTGGAGAGCAGGGGCAGCTGTTTCCATGGCAGAGAGCCTGGCACTTAGGAGACTTTCTACACTTGCTGTTTTGAAGCAATTCAGTAAAATAATGGTGGAGCTACAATGTCTGGTCCAAAATTTCAGCCGCCCCTGGTGCAAAAACGCTATTTTAGGATCTACATCAGAGGCTCCTGGCACTAGGACACCTGACCAGAGAGCTCAGTAGTGGGTGTAAGAGCTGCTGACTCTGAGGGTCCCGGGCTAAATCCACTTGCAGGGGGAAGTGTTTTGATTTATTTGATGGATAATGAGCACCAGCTACCAGGGGAGAAGCCCTGAGAGTCGCTGCCACTCCAGCTGCTGCTGGGGCAGGGGGGAGCCCCAGGGGGCCAGCTGCTGCTCTGGCCACCCCAGAAGTGCTGCCAGAGGCCACCAAGCTGTGGCTGCTCCTGCTGCCCTCGGGACCACTGGTCAAGTGGTCCCCGGGCCAGCCGCACTGGCTGCTGCTTGGGTGGTCCCTGGAGCCAGTTGATTGAGTGGCCCTGGAGTCAGCCACTGTGGCCACTGCAGAAGTCACGGAGGTTGCAGGAAGTCACAGAATCCGTCACTTCCACCACCTCCGTGACAGACACGGAGACAAACCCCTCCCTGCTGTGACTGCAGTTCCTGAAAGGAAAGAGAAGAACAGAAAGTGACGAGAGAAAGAAAAAGAGAGATTCCCTGTCACCTCTCTCCCTGCTGCCTCTCCCTTGTATTCTGTAACCCCATTTCACTGGGTTCCCGGTGCTGGTGCCATGGGGGTGACACTAGAGTTCTGGGGATTTGGGGGGAGGGGAAGGGGGCTCTTCACTTCTCAGCATTTCACACAAATTTGTCTTTGGGCTGAAATTTCTCCTGTTAGGCCTCTGTCAGAGCTGTACCCCACCCTGTTTGCAGGCGGGGGGGAGAGGGGAGATGTAAATTGCAGAGCAGGCAGAGAAGTCGCCCATAAAGGGTCATATTGATCTGGTGACTGGTTCTGACCGGGGTCACATGTCCTCTGACACAGGCTCATGTGCAGAATATGGGAGCTCTGGCTTGTCCTAAATGCTGTAGACTGTGAGTTCCTGGGAAAGGGCAGGGGAGAGGGAGCAAGAGGAGAAAGGCAGAGACATTGGAGACGAGGAATTGGGGGAAGAAGAAGGAGAGAACAGAGAGACAATAAATGATTGAAGCAGAACAGGTGTCCCAACTCAATCTTGCTCATCACAGGTGTTCAGAGAGACAGGTAGTTTTCCAGTGTCAAGTCTGATCTTTGATTCTAACAATGTGCACTGAAATATCAAGGGGATCTCTACATACCTGATCTCTTCCCCTAGCCCCTTTTTTAGTATTAATTTTTATTTTGACGTGTTTGGCTTAACCGTGATCGTCTCTTTCCCCACCTGTATTGCAATTTGGGGTTTATGTTTATTTTGCCTCCCTGTTGTTCATGTCATTATAATTATAACAGCAAAGGAATCTGCAGGAGCAAAAACTGACTCAAAACTTCATTTCCCCATCATGCCGGAACATCCTACAAACAGCTCACGCAGCTGGAATCATAACACGCAAGGCCAGGGGATGGGAGATGCAGGTTTCCAAGGGTTCTGTCTTTCTCAGATGACACATTCCAGCCCCTTGTGTGCCTCCATCCTGTATGACCTGCTGGACTTCAACACATTTATTATTTCATTCTATAGATAATGTGATTGTAACACAATGTGACTGAAATTAAACCACTTCCAGATGAGGAAACAACAGAAGAGAAAAGCCATTATTGCATTGACTGGGAATCAAACCCAGATGAATTACTTAGAAGACACCTCCGCACACAACTATACCACCAATGCATCTGGCAGGAGTAGCTTTCCTGCAGGTTCTGTGCGCTGGCAAAGGGGGTGACACATGACCATGGAGTTAGTGAGCAGGGTGGATGGGCTGGAAGCTGCCTGACAGCTGGGAGCAGAGTTAGGATCCCAGAGTGACTGAAACGGGGCAATGGTGAAAACAGATCTCACTGGGAGCTGGCCGCACACCCGCCCCGCCCCTAGGAGGGGGGAACTGAAGCTCAACTTCAATCACAGAAAAATCTTCCCTGAGAAGGAAGGGGACAGCTTGTTTTAAAGACCAGGTTTGTGTTTGTTCCTGCTACATACGGAGGGGCTGGGTAGTGCTGATTCCAGCCCCCAGACTCTGGGAGGATAAGGAACAAATTCAGGCTGCCAGTGACCTGCAGGAGGGAGATGATCTTTTGACAGTGACGGACGCCTCGTCCTAAAGGCCTTTGTCTGCCGCCTTCCAGTGACTGTTTGGCACAGGAATGCAGCCCCCACTCCTGGGTCTCTCCTGGGGAAATAATGTTTCTGTGCAAAACACCAAAGCTTTTAACAGAAAGGAAGAAAAGGAAATGGCCACATGATGGGACTAGGACATAAAGAATGAAACACAAGATCTTTCTCCATGTGCATTGACTTTTAACCTTGTTTGTGGTGGTGGTGTATCCATGTTGGTCCCAGGGGTCCTCTGGGGCGCCGGGCATTGGCCACTTTCGGGAGAGTGGGCTAGATGAACTGGTCTGACTCAGTGTGGCTGTTCTTATGTTCTAACTGCTGGTTATGGAAGAGACGAACTTCCAGGCTACACAGAACTGAAGAAGGGTGCTGGGTTAGCTCCACAGCTTGTCTCTTTCACCAACAGAGGTTGGTCCTCTGCAAGCTCTTACCCTCACCTGCCTTGTCTCTCTTGGACTCTGAAAAGTGCTTTCTCCCCACTCCCCTTGGAGAGACGTTAAGTTTCCCTTTGGGCAACTATCAGGCTGAAGAAATTGTATTGACGGTGACACTAGAATTGAAGATTTAATATTATAAATAAATGAGTCTAAACCTGAGGTTCTGGTTTTCACATTGGATTTTCTAACTCAGTTCCCAATGCTCTTCTAGAAAGGCCTCCAGGCTGCCTGCCCAGCCCAGCAAAAGTGGCCAGGAGAAAGCCCACACTGCTGCTCTTTCAGGTACTTGAAGGCTGCTATCAAACCCCCCTCACTCCGTCAGTCCCCAGTCTGTGGCAGTGCATAGGATTCTTCCGTCCTAAGTGCAGGACTCTGCACTTCTCCTTGTTGAACCTCCTCAGATTTCTTTTGGCCCAATCCTCCAATTTGTCTAGGTCACTCTGGACCCAAACCCTGTCCTCCAGCGCTTGGATTCTTTACATGCTTTCACAGAGCAAGGAGCACATGTTCCATGATTTCATAGGGCAGAGTTTTGTGCTATCGGGAGCTTTCCCTGTGTGAATTTGACAGGTGGATCAACATAGAGACACATTGCGACCCTTCTCAGGGTGCTGAGGGCTGTGAGTCTCCTTGTTGCCACCTGCCACAAGGAAGAGGGACTTTTGCATTTGGCAGCTGGATGTTAGTGACCAAACTCACCAGCCTGCTGGAACTCAAGGACCCTCCTCTGAGCTACAGCAGCCACCTTAACCCTTGAGTTCCTTCAATGTGTCCCCCTCTGGTGTCCAGCCCAGATCACCAGATACTCGGTGAAATCCCAGATCCTCTCTTCCCCAAGTATCCCAGGTTACTAGTTTTACTGTGGACCATTGCTACTGTATCTCACACAGCACCTGAGTAGTTATTGAACAAGCAAAAAATTTATTTCACAACAGATAGAGATTTAAACAAATGTGAGTGATGGAAACCAACTGTTACCACTAAACAAAGGCAGAAAGCGATAGAATAGAAAGGCCAGCACAAAAAACAGAGAGAGGAACAATAAGATAGTAAAAGGACAATGGTTGGAACTCTCCATTTCTCTCAGTCTTTGGATTGATGGGTACTAGAGCTGTAGCAACAGTTGAGGAACCAGGGTAAATTAAATCAAATTAACTTTTCAAGATTAGCCATCATTTCCTGTATGACTAACAAAACACAAAAACAAGATGACTTTCAGTTTTCCAAAATAATTCAGATTATCACACAGTCTCTTACTCTTTATCCAATAACTTCACCTATAATTTCATTTTAACTGGTAACAATAACATATTCAAAGATCACAAATTCTTGTCATATATGTTAGTTTTCTTTTAATCCCCATTGCCAACAACTGAACCTTGGCTCAAGTTGTGGTTTCTTCCAACGGGAGTCCCAACACTTCTGTGAGTTCATATATCTCGGGTTCTTCTGCCATGTGTGTTGGTAGAAGGGGTCTTCTATGTCGCAATGTTTGCATCATGGAGAAAAATACCTCTTTTTTCACACTTTTTAATCTTTCAAAGTAGGAGGAGGTAGAGAAGTAAGGTAAATGCATAAAACACAAGAGAAAACTAAGGCCTGGTCTACACTAAAGACATTTATCGGGATAACTATATTGCTTAGGGGTGTGAAAAATCCACACAGCTGAGCAACGTAGTTACTGCTCATGTAGATAGTGCTACATGAGCGGGAGAGCTTCTCCTGCCAACATAGCCACCGCCGCTTGCGGGGGCTGGACTAATCAAGTCTGATGAGAGAAATCTCTCTCATTGGCTTAGAGCATCTGTTATAGCAGTGCTATAGCAGCGCAGCTACATTGGTGCAGCTGTGCCAACATCAGCTTAATTGTGTAGCCACAGCGTCAGACACAAAACCATAGAATCAGGACTCAACATGCGTGTATCCGGAAGTCTGAAATTGGAGGCTGACACATTTGTTGCCTCATTGGTTACCATCATTTCTACAGCCTGAAAGTCCTTGTTACCCAATCAGGCAGCCAGTTTGGGATCCACAGGGAAGGACTGTCCTATGAAGCACTCTCTCTTTGCATCCAAACAGTGAAGGATGACTGTTCTCAATCTAACCCTGGCATACTTTGGAAGTGTAATCAGTGACACTGAACTAGGAAGTGGAGTTGTACAAACCATTTTCCTTGGGTCACCATAGCTTCCTTTACTGGGGTGGAAACCAAGAACTGGGTGTGGACTCTTTCAACCTCAGCTCTTTCCAAATCCTTGGTTTTGGATAGGGTAAATTTACACTTCTCTGAAGAATACTTTACAAAACCACTTAAAATCTCAGCAATGTTAATGAGGAGTGGCTTCCTGAAACATGCCCAGCTTTTCTTTAATTTGGTGGCACAGGTCCAGGGAAGGGACTGGATACAGGCCTGGGATCAGAATCTTCGTTAGTTAGCTGGAGATTCTATTCAAACATGGCTATTTTTCTGAAGCTATTACATTTTCAACACTGGTTTCATTTTATACACATCTTTAGCGCCTACAAAGGATAAATTCAACCAAACACTCCACTTCTATTTCCTCAACATCTGTGTTATGAAAGGCTGCATTTCCCATAGCATAGGATTTACTAGGAGAGATCTTCTGTAGGGCCTGGGTTACAAATGCTCTGGGAAACAAACACATGGGCATTTTGCCTAGTTCAAAACCACTTACCATGGAATTCTCTTCCCAGATCATTGGAGACAATATTGCCTTAAACAACTGAAATACACTGTGATCAGATGCACTTCCTTCAGTTAGTTGGGGTTCTGCTGTTGTTCACCATTTCTGAGTGGAGATTTTAAATCACTGCTATTTCTTTGTGAGCCTGTCCAGTAAATTAGAGAGTTCTCTCCTGCTGATAGAAATGCACTTCAACTTTCTCCATGTCATCATGGAGGGATGGGGAAAAAGCAAAGCTGAAATCATAAATGAGGACTTTAGCAAAGGGTCATTGTCTTACATTCTTCAATAAATCTGAGCTACATCCTATAAAACTGAACTAATATCCAATTGGGTGACCAAACAGCCTTCAGGAAAGATAGAAACCCACATCACAGAGAGACAATACATGACAAAGAAAGTGTCAAGTGAAATTCCAGAGCAGGTTACATCTGATTATTCAGAGTCGGGACAAGAGATTTTCCCACCACATTGTCCTCTGATCCATTCAAACCTGCTTCCCTCATCCCTGTCTCAATAGTCAGTTATGTTATTTACAATTTTTTTAGTATCCCAGCATGCCCATAATGAGGGAAAAACAGCCCTCTTGCCAGAAGTGGCTTTACAATAGCTGGAACCTGGAATTCAAACTCTAAATGATCACACTATGTTTAAGATCCATTTGAATTCCCCTCCCAGGTCTTTGACACTTTCATCTCCAGTCATAGCGACTCTGATATAGGATTAAAGTAGTCAAAACATCATCTTCAAGCACAGACAACGGAGAATGCTTCATCACATGACACTTTGAGAAGTGGATGGATAGAATGTGACGAAGATAAACTCTACCTGGCTCAGGCAAAAAGTAACAGTTCTGCAGTGATGGGGAAGGAGGGAATCTCTGAGCCCTGGTCCACACACAGCCCCTAATTCGAACTAGGGTACGCAAATTCAGCTACGTGAATAACGTAGCTGAATTCGAACTACCCTAGTTCGAAAACTTACCCGTCCAGACGGCGGGGAAGTGAACTCCGCGGCTCCAGGGTCGACTCCGGCAACTCCGCCTGCCGCGGTGGAGTACCGGAGTTTGAACTAGCGCTTCCGGAGTTCGAACTATCGCGTCTAGATCAGACGCGATAGTTCGAACTCCGAGAAGTCGAACTCACCGCGTCGACCGGGAAGGTAAGTATAGACGTGGCCTGAGTCACCCCATCTCCTTCCAGTGTCACAGAAGCTGTAATTATACTTTTTTCCTGCCCCTGCTCCTCTCCATTTACATATAATTTGAAAAATTCCCAATGTAACTGCTCTTCAGCACAACCCAGAGCAATGTGAGAACAACTGGCAAGGATACAATCTGTATCACTGGCGACTCTAACAATCACTTTGCAATAGGAGGAATGGTATAAACGTGATGCTCTCTGGTTCCTCATAGGAAGGGCTCACTCCAATTACTTGTGGGACAATAGAAAGGACAAATAGGTCCATCTCAAAAGAGGGCGAACTGCAAAAGGCAAAAATGGGCCACTCATCTGGCCAAGCTGAGGGATAACGGTGCTGCAAACAGTTCAAAGAGCTTTAAAAGTTACTATGTGGGAATCAGGAAAAGTATTACAAAAACAAAGTATTGATAGCCCTAGAGATTTTTACAATGTTGATCTCTCTTGCAGATTCTCTGATGGCTAACATGGGATGAGTGCCAAGAGAAGGTTTTCCCACACTCATGGCATACATAGGGCCTCTCCCCTGTGTGGATTCTCTGATGCTGAGAAAGGGCTGAACTCTTCGTGAAGCATTTTCCACACTCACAGCATTTATAGGGCCTCTCCCCTGTGTGGAGTCTCTGATGGGTAATAAGGTGTGAGCGGTGATTGAAGGTTTTCCCACACTCTCTGCATTCATAGGGCCTCTCCCCTGTGTGGATTCTCTGATGAAGAGAAAGGGCTGAACTTTGAGTGAACGTTTTCCCACACTCACTGCATACATAGGGCCTTTCCCCTCTGTGGATCCTCTGATGAACAGAAAGGGTTGATCTGTGAGTGAAGGTTTTCCTACACTCTCTGCATTCATAGGGCCTCTCATCTGTGTGGCTTCTCTGATGAACAGAAACAGCTGAACTTTGAGTGAATGTTTTCCCACACTCACTGCATACATAGGGCCTGTCCCCTGTGTGGATTGTTTGATGACTAATAAGGTGCGAGCTGCGACTGAAGGTTTTACAACACTCACGGCATTCGTAGGGTCTTTCCCCTGTGTGGATTCTCCGATGTCTAGAAAGGCCTGATTTGTAAGTGAAGGTTTTCCCACACTCACGGCATTCAAAGGGCCTCTCCCCTGTGTGGATTCTCTGATGTTGAGAAAAGGCTGATATTTGAGTGAAGGTTTTCCCACACTCTCTGCATTCATAGGGCCTGTCCCCTGTGTGGGTTCTCTGATGTTGAGAAAGGGCTGATATTTGAGTGAAGGTTTTCCCACACTCTCTGCATTCGTAGGGCCTGTCCCCTGTGTGGATTCTCTGATGTCTAGAAAGGCCTGATCTGCGATTGAAGGTTTTCCCACACTCACTGCATTCATAGGGCCTGTCCCCTGTGTGGATTCTCTGATGTCTAGAAAGGCCTGATTTGTAAGTGAAGGTTTTCCCACACTCACGGCATTCGTAGGGCCTCTCCTGTGTGGATTCTCTGATGTTGAGAAAGGTTTGAGCTGCTAGTGAAGCATTTTCCACATTCACTGCATTCGTAGGGCCTGTCCCCTGTGTGGATTGTTTGATGCCTAATAAGGTCCGAACTGCGATTGAAGGTTTTCCCACACTCACTGCATTTGTAGGGCCTCTCCCCTGTGTGGATTCTCTGATGTACAGAAAGGTCTGAACTCTCAGTGAAGCATTTTCCACACTCACAGCATTTATAGGGCCTAACCCCTGTGTGGATTTTCTGATGGGCAATAAGGTGTGAGCTGCGATTGAAGGTTTTCCCACACTCACTGCATTTGTAGGGTCTCTCCCCTGTGTGGATTCTCAGATGAACAGAAAGGTTTGATCCGTGAATGAAGTTTTTCCCACACTCAGGGCATGTATTTTTTCTCTTTCGCCTAAGGATTTCCTGTTGTGTCGTGGTTTCCATGAGGACCTTCTGAGTTCCCCAAGAGAAAATAAATTTATCCAATTTCTCTCCTGGCTGGTTTCCTTGATCTGTTTCTGGTCTGTGCTGAATCTCCCAGGAGTTTCCCTGCTCATGACTCCTGGACACATTCCTTTTCGATCTTTGCGATAATGCTCTGTTTTTACCCACTGGCTCGACATTTTCAGGCTGAAAATTCTGCTCCTCTTTCTCACATGCCATTGCATCACCTGCTGTGACAGAGACAGAAACCTCAAACAGGGATGGAAAGGGGAAGACCAAACCAAAACAAGTGCTGAAAACAGGTCAAATAAAAATCAGGAGCTGAACTCCCCCAAACTCTTCCCCCAAATAGGAGAGAGGAGGGGGATGAATTCAGCCTTCACATCCCATCCAAATACGCAGGGGGAAGGGAGGAAGCTACTGCCTGGTGTCTGCTAGGATCTATAGGAAGCCATGAGCTATAGTTACCCTGAGGATACGACTCCTGCTAGGGATAATAATGAACTGAGAGATCTCCCAAGGGCTTTGTTGGGCATCCCAGATGTTTCCTTCAGGCACTTACAGATTCTGGGTGGTTTAATGTTTCCTCACCTGTGCAGGAGCTCTCAGGATCTCTCTTTCCTCTGAACCCTGGAGGTCTGGGACCCATGGCTCTTCCCCTTGTTCCAGCTGGGAGATCACATCAGGCTGGGTAACAGGAAACCCTGCTCAGATGAAAGAAAACAAAGGAGTTCACTTGATTTCATAAGACTTTGTCATAAAAAACATTCTATTAATTTAACTTCAGTGCTTAGTATGACCTGGTGGGCCAGAGGCAGGTCTCACTGAAAATGCCAAGATCAGGGCAGGCTGAAAAAGGGATCACCCACTCGGGTTATCGAGAAGCTGAAAAAAGAAATCACACGGCCCCCTTTATTGCATCCCAGTTCTCTGACTCCTAATCAGCACTTAGGCCCAGTACAGTGAGAGGTTATTTCAAAACTCTGCTCACATAAACAAAATGATCTTCTGACCCCAAAGGTCAGCCACATCACCAGGCCAGTATAGGTTTGGATCTTACCCAAAATACCACACTGCCAGCCAATCCTTAGCATCTAAACTAAAGGTTTAAACGAAAGAAAAGCAGAAAGAAGTTAAATGGGAAAGCAGTCAGATACATTCCAAAATGGATATATCAGGTTCTTAGCAGTATTGGTGAGTTGCTGGCTTGGAAGTCCGTCTGGAACACATCCATAGCTTGGATGGGTCATTCAGTCCTTTGTTCCAGGGTTCAGTTTGTAGAGAAGTTGCTCCAGAGGCACGCAAGGGGATTGAAGACAAAATGGAGATGATGCAGCTGCCCTTTATATTCCTTTGCTATGTGGCTTGTACTTCCTGTGTCCCAAACACAAGCTTCACAGCATGTGGCATGGAAAAGCCTTGGAGTTCTCATTACACAGGCATACCCCGGCATGTCTTGCTGACGCAATAGGTGTATCCCCTTGGTCCTTTCCATGGGCTCATTGTACAGCTGATGACCCTCAATGGGCCATCAAACAGGCTAGGCAGTGTTGATGCCAATATGTCTGGGGGTGTCACCCAGAAACACTGCACAAGTCTGGAAATACAGATATACCCTACATATCTATAACTCACAATACAAAGGTGATACAGACATAGAAACAAAATGATCATACTTGGAAAATCATAACATTTCCCTGACACCTTAAATGGCATATCTAGCATGATTCATTGCAATTTGATAAGATTATATTATTTTATTATTAATACCAAAGTGTCTCACAATTCCATACAGTGTCACACTTGGTAAACCAGTGAATTCGCAGGACCAGTTCCCCAGGTCCATGAAGATGCCAAACACTGTGCTTATGAGGGATTGAAATACCCACATATCTGCTGGGAACACACACACAGACACTGTGTCAGTCTACACCCTGTGATGGAGCAAGGCCGGATGGCTACAGGAAAGTATTGAGGAGCAGGTATGTTAGCTCCAGGCTAAGCAAATCCCTAGGACCATAGGAACCAAAATGGCAGTTGCTCCAGGCTAATCAAGGCACCTGGGGCCAATTAAGAACTTTCTAGAAGGCACCGGAGAGAGCTACATTGATTGGAGCACCTGCAGCCAATCAGGACAGGCTAATCAAGGCACCTGGTATAAAAAGGGGAGCTCACGCCAGTCTGGGGAGGAGGAGCCAGAGGAAAGAAGTGTGCATGAGGAGCTGGGAGCAAGAGACACAAGGAGCTAAGAACTGAGAGGATGTACTACTGGAGGATTGAGGAAAACACCGTACAATCAAGCAGCATCAGACACCAAGAGGATCCTGTGGTGAGGATAAAGAAGGTGTTTGAAGGAGGCTATGGGGAAGTAGCCCAGGGAGCTGTAGTGGTCAAGCAGCGGTTACAAGTAGCACTATAGAGACTGCTGCAATTCACAGGGCCCTGGGCTGGAACCCGGAGTAGAGGGCGGGACCGGGTTCCCCCCTAGCCCCGCTACTTCTAATCAGACATAGGAGTAGTTGATCCAGACTATGGGTTTCACCCAAGGGGAAAACCACTGAGGGGAAGAAATCCGCCAATAAGCGCAGGACCTACTAGAGGAGAGGAGGAACTTTGCCACAACCCCTATGTTCACTCTTCTAGAAAATTATCAATTTTGTACACAGTATGGCTTGTGAGGTATCATTTGAAAATGCATAATCTACTGAATATTATCCTCCTGTTAAAATGTGTAGTAACACTGTATGTAAAGTTATGAGATTTTACAGTATGAGATTATGGAAAAAGTTACAATTCTGGGGAACACCCACAGAGCAGTTCCTCAGAGACAGCAAGGCAAACAGCTGGTCAAACAGCCATTCTCCTGCAGGGGGAAGGTGTGAAGAAGACATTTACATTCCATCATAGGGACCACTTGAAGTTGTTATGAAAACAACCACACGATTGATTTTGAATCAGCTCTGCCTGAGGCTCTTTTCTTGGTTAAAAGTGCGTAGGGGGCGACAGCTATTGGAATACTGTCCCCCTGAGCTAAAAATCACACAAGCCTTTTAAAGCTTAAAACCACAATCAATGGCACATACGTTGCACGTTAATTTCCTTATTTGGAATATATTGCCAAATATGATGCAGGTCAAAAGCAAACTGAACAATCAGTTTTCCATATTCGGCCTTTCCTGTTATTGTTATTCCTAGTCTAGTTTGTGGTTTGACTTTTCTAACACTTCCATTGTGGTTATGTTTCAAAAGTTCGGTTACTGCAAATCAGTGTGTTTGGGGACTTTCCACTTCACCTACTAGGGCCCTTATGCACACAAAGCCATTGTTCCCCAATTTGGGGGATTTAAATTAAAATAAATAATTGGAGATATACCAATCTCCTAGAACTGGAAGGGACCTTGAAAGATCATCGAGTCCAGCCCCCTGGCTTCACTTGTTCCCCAATCTGGGGGATTTTCCATTCCACTCTGCCTTTCTATGCCCTTTACACAGAGAAGCAAGATCAGCTAATACTTCAGGCCTACTAGCTTGACCAAAGCTCCAAAGCTCTTTCTGTAGACTTTCCCTCACAATTCTCATATCTCCGACAGACAGCCTGGCACCATGACTCAGCTGAGAACTGAAGTTGTTTCTAGTACAAAGGACAGAATTATAAAAAGAGGTGAGGAAAATGCTTCAGACTCTCTCTCTCTCTCCCCTTTCCCTCTGCTCATGACAATTCCTGAAGAGCTGAACATGGGAGGAAGGGGTGGGTTAGGCCGAGTCCTGGCTGAAAGGAAAACCAGCATGTCTCAGCACATGGAGAGAGAAACATTTGCTTTGAATCCATTTTAGCTTGTTAACTTAGACGTTAATTTGTGTTTTATCTTTGCATTTCTTTTGTAAACAATTCTGAGCTTTATGCCTCATTATCTGTATCTTAAAATATTTTTTTTGATTGTTAACTATCTTGTTTTATTCTTTATCTAACCAGTGTGTTTGTAATAAAGTGTGTTGGAAACTCCATCTGGGATAACAAGGCTGGCGCATGTCATTTTCCACTGATGAAATGACAGACTTCATATGAGCTTGCGTTGTTCAGGAGTGTGCTGGACAGGGAAAGATGCACATTTCTGGGAGAAGTCTGGGAGCAGAGAATTTTCTGGGGTTCTCCTGTGCTGCACTGTAACTCGTGAGTCACTGACTAGCAGCACTCAATACTGTGTAGCTGGGAGTGAGTTACATGCTGGAGACTGTGCGTTACCTGCCCAGGAGTGGCTGTTCTCACAGTAGAGCAGTGTAAAAGGCACCCCAGCTTGGGAACTGAGGGGACACAGCTGTTCAACAGTCCAGGTTGCACTGTGGTTAATATCACAGACACTCAATTTCAAAGAGTCCCTAAAACACAGAGAAAATAAATCCATGTCCCAGAAATCAAAGACTCCAGAGAGAGGGCAAGTCTCCCTGGCACTGCTTCTTGCTGACAGAGAGGTTCAGAGACAATAAGAGAGTCCTGGGGAAGCTGGGAACAGGAAGCATGGGCTGGTGGGGTTCAGTGCAGAACGGGAACAGGAAGGGCAGGGATATTATTGAATGCAGGATCTCAGCAGTACTAGATGTCAGGATAACACATTGCAGCCCATTGGAAAACATAATCCCAACTATACATACAAAATGATCGGATCTAAATTAGCTGTTTGCACTCAAGAGAGAGATCTTGGAGTCACTGTGGATAGTTCTCTGAAAACATCCACTCAGTGTGCAGCAGCAGTGAAAAAAGCGAACAGAATGTTGGGAATCATTAAGAAATAGATAATAAGACATAAAATATCATATTGCCTCTACACAAATCCATGGTACGCCCACATCTCAAATACTCCGTGCGGATGTGGTTGCCCCATCTCAAAGAAGTTTACTTGAGCAAACAGGAGCTATTTGACACTGCAATACGGCTCCTGTGCGCTGTTCCCAAAGTGTTCTGCAGCAGGGGAGGGTCTCTGGTAGTGTGTGTGTGTCACTGGCATATTGGGGTGATGCTGAAACAGGACAGAGTAGAGGTGGCATTGTGGGGCTGGCATGAACCTTATCTCTTCATTTCCTATTCCAAGAGGACGGGAATCCTTACCCAGCGAGGTCACATTCTCATAGTTCTCCTGCATGACATCCCTGTAGAGGGCTCTCTGAGTGGGGTCTAGCAGAGCCCACTCTTCCCTGGTGAAATACACAGCCACCTCCTCGAAGGTCACCGGCCCCTGAAAGAGCAAGAATTCAACACTCAGTACCTGCTGCCCCACTATTCACGGAACAGCAGCACCAGGTAAATGGAGGCACATGTTAACAGAGTCCCACCCCACCTTGCCTAGAACAGCCAGGCGGCATCAGAGGGTAGAAAGAGAGAACCTTTGTGTCTCCCAGCTGACAGACGGAGGCAGGGTCATCACATTTATCACATACCCACTAGCCAGAGCTTGATACAGGAGATGGGGCTGTCTCTGGACCCTGCTGGTGGCTCCCTGGTAGGAATCCCAACACTCTCCAAATAAAATATATGGAAGAAAGGGGAAGTCAATAGTAAAGACTATAAGTTAGGAGGTCAGATTTGTAGAAAATTGGTAAGGGAAGCTATCAGAAATCAATGATCAATCAATGAAAAATAAGAAGGAAGTTTTAAAAAGTATATTAAGTACAAAATTAATCCTAACAACGGTAGTGGTCAATTACTAGATAGAAATGGCAGAATTATCAAAAATAATGCAGAAGAGGTAAAAGTGTTCAATAAATATTTCTCTCCTGGATTTGGAGAAAAACGGATGATATAAGTCATATAAGACGTTGACGACGACAGTCTTTCCATCCCAACAATAACTCACGAGGATGTTGAACGGCAGGTATTACAGTTAGATGTGTTTAAATCAGCAGGTCCAGATAACAAGAGTTTTGAGAGACCCGGTGGAGAAGCGTGGTGGACTGTTAGTGTTGATTTTCATTAGGACTTGGAACACTGAGGAAATTCCATAAGACTGGAATAAAGCTAATGCTGTGCCAATATTTAAAAAGTGTAGAAGAGATGACCCAGCTAATTACAAGAGTGTTAGTCTAAAATCGATACTGGGCAAGAGAATGGAGCAGCCGATACTGGAGTTCATTAATAACCAATTAAAGGAGGGTAATATAATTAGTACCCATTAACAAAGGTTTAGACACAATAGATTGTCAAACTAACTGGATATCCTTACTGGATGAGATCAAAAGTTTTGTTGCAACTAATAGTATTGATGTAATATACCTAGACTTCTGTAAGGCATGTGACTTGGTTCAGCACAACATTTTGACTAGAAAACTAGAAAGATAAAAAATACACAGGGCATATATTAAATAGATTAAAAACTGGGATTGTAAATGGGGAACTATGGTCGAGTGGATTTCTTTCTAGGGGCTTCCCACAAGGACTGGTTCTTATTAATGACCTGGAAGAGAACATAAAATCATCAGTGATAAAGTTTGCAGTTGCCACAAAGAATGGGGTGGTAACTAATGAAGTGTCAGTAGATTCGGCCCAGCACTGGGAGTCTGGGAAGTTTTCCCAGCCCTGGCTGGGGGTTATTTCCTGTTCCACAAAGAGGGAAGTTCCATTCCCAACTCCTGTGCCTTGAAATTAGGCCCTATCTGACACTACACCCCACATTCAGCATAGTGGTAGGAGTATAAAATGATTAGGCCATAATTATTAGGCATTTTGTGCAAGATGCGTCATGTGCAGTGTCATTGGAAAAGTTGTGATTGGCCGAATATGATTATCCTATTTGTGTGCATGGATCATGTTTGTTATCTGAAGTTATGGATATTGACTCTGTATCTGAAGAACAAAACATGTCAAACCAATCTGAGAGCTTTCTTTAATAGGATAACAAGCCTTGTGGATAAGGGAGAAGTGGTGGATGTGGTATACCTAGACTTTAGTAAAGCATTTGATACGGTCTCGCATGATATTCTTATCAATAAACTAGGCAAATACAACTTAGATGGGGCTACTATAAGGTGGGTGCATAACTGGCTCGATAACCGTACTCAGAGTAGTTATTAATGGTTCCCAATCCTGCTGGAAAGGTATAACAAATGGGGTTCCGCAGGGGTCTGTTTTGGGACCGGCTCTGTTCAATATCTTCATCAACCATTTAGATATTGGCATAGAAAGTACACTTATTAAGTCTGCAGATGATACCAAACTGGGAGGGATTGCAACTGGTTTGGAGGACAGGGTCATAATTCAAAATGATCTGGACAAATTGGAGAAATGGTCTGAGGTAAACAGGATGAAGTTTAATAAAGACAAATACAAAGTGCTCCACTTAGAAAGGAACAATCAGTTTCACACATGCAGAATGGGAAGAGACTGTCTAGGAAGGAGTACGGCACAAAGGGATCTAGGGGTTATAGTGGACAAGCTAAGTATGAGTCAACAGTGTGATGCTGTTGCAAAAAAAGCAAACATGATTCTGGGATGCATTAACAGGTGTGTTGTGAGCAAGACACGAGAAGTCATTCTTCCACTCTACTCTGCGCTGGTTAGGCCTCAACTGGAGTATTGTGTCCAGTTCTGGGCACCACATTTCAAGAAAGATGTGGAGAAATTGGAGACGGTCCAAAGAAGAGCAACAAGAATGATTAAAGGTCTAGAGAACATGACCTATGAACGAAGGCTGAAAGAATTGGGTTTGTTTAGTTTGGAAAGAGAAGACTGAGAGGGGACATGATAGAATCTTTCAGGTAGCTAAAAGGGTGTCATAAGGAGGAGGGAAAAAACATGTTCATCTTCGCCTCTAAGGATAGAAGGAGCAGCAATGGGCTTAAACTGCAGCAAAGGGAGGTTTAGGTTGGACATTAGGAAAAAGTTCCTAACTGTCAGGGTGGTTAAACACTGGAATAAATTGCCTAGGGACGTTGTGGAATCTCCATCTCTGGAGATATTTAAGAGTAGGTTACATAAATGTCTATCAGGGATGGTCTAGACAGTATTTGGTCCTGCCACGAGGGCAGGGGACTGGACTCGATGACCTCTCGAGGTCCCTGCCAGTCCTAGAATCTATCGATCTAGGAATAAGAACGGCCATACTGGGTCAGACCAAAGGTCCATCCAACCCAGTATTCTGTCTACTGACAGTGACCAATGCCAGGTGCCCCAGAAGGAGTGAACCTAACAGGTAATGATCAAGTGATCTCTCTCCTGCCATCCATCGCCACCCTCTGACAAACAGAGGCTAGGGACACCCTTACCCATCCTGGCTAATAGCCATTAATGGACTTAACCTCCATGAATTTATCCAGTTCTCTTTTAAATGCTGTTATAGTCCTAGCCTTCAGGATCTCCTCAGGCAAGGAGTTCCACAGGTTGACTGTGCGCTGTGTGAAGAAGAACTTCCTTTTATTTGTTTTAAACCTGCCGCCCATTAATTTCATTTGGTGGCCCCTAGTTCTTATATTACATGAACAAGTAAATAACTTTTCCTTATTCACTTTCTCCACCTGAGGAAGCACCTGAGGAACAAAGACTGAACTGGGGGAAGTGTTGGTCCCAGGGTAAAGGGATTTCAAGCTTGCATATGGAAACTTGGTGGACTGCTTCTATTATCAGTAAGGGTGAGAAATTGCTAGTTCAAATTCTATCCATCTAGTATGTTAGCAAATAACCAAAAACTCAAACTAAGCCTAAGTAATCTGCTTTGATCGCTTTGCTATCACTTACCGCTGGGAAATTGGCTGTTGTCTTCTCTGTCCTTGAGTGGCTTAAGTAAAGCACTCAGGTAGCTTGGTTGGGTGCATGGCGCCTCCTGCTGTCGTGTTGCGTGATAACAGGGCCTGGAGAGGCTGGCTGAATCTCCGGCCAACCACTGTGAGAAGGGCCAGCCCAGCTTCAGGGTTAGAGGGCACAGCGGTTCCCAGAAGCCCCCCACAGTGCACCCCGGGGGTGACAACCCATCACACCCTACATTACACAAGTCTCAGAAGCTTTGTCACATCCTGTCCCCTCCCTTTCTCCACCCTAGATAGTTCCTGCCTCCCACCACCTCGAGCAATTCCCACCCTCCTATGCATTTACTGCTCCTCTCCCTCCAAGCAGAACCCACCACCAGCTCCCTGAGAATCCCCTACCTGAGCCAGCTCCATTGCAGCCATTTCCTTCCTGCTGGGAGGAGGGGATGATCTGGAGCGAAACGTGGAAGTTATTCTGTAGCCTGCCAGGACGAGAAGGGCAAGGTGTGAGAATTCAGGTGGGGTTTTTGTCCATTCCACAAGCCGATTCCCCCCCAGGATTTTCCCCTGCTAATGGACATTCTAGGTTCTGCCACACTGTGGAGCACAGAGTGACCTTCTCCCAGTACAGGCCTAGCCCCCTCCCACCAGGGTGTAACCCTCTGACACATGGTGAAACCCTCCCAGCAGCAGAGTCTCTGTGTTACACTTATGTTTGTGGACGATACCAAGCTGGGAGGGGTTGCAAGTGCTTTGGAGTATAGGATTAAAATTCAAAATGATCTGGACAAACTGGAGAAATGGTCTGAAGTAAATAAGATGAAATTCAGTAAGGACAAATCCCAAGTACTTCACTTAGGAAGGAACAAGCAGTTGCACACACACAAAATGGGAAATGACTCCCTAGGAAGGAGAACTGCGGAAAGGGAACTAGGGGTCACAGTGCATCGTAAGCTAAATATGAGTCAACAGTGTTACACTGTTGCAAAAAAAGCAAGACACGAGAAGTAATTCTTCCGCTCCACTCTGCGCTGATTAGGCTTCAACTGGAGTAGTGTGTCCAGTTCTGGGGGCCACATTTCAGGAAAGATGTGGACAAATTGGAGAAAGTCCAGAGAAGAGCAACAAAAATGACTAAAAGTCTAGAGAACATGACCTATGAGGGAAGATTGAAAACATTTTGTTTGTTTAGTCTGGAGAAAAGAAGACTGAGAGGGGACATGATCACAGTTTGCAAGTACACAAAAGGTTCTTATTAGACGACCTCTCGAGGTCCCTTCCAGTTCTATGATTCTATCAATCAGAGGCCAGAGAAGAGCAGAATCAAAGGAGTCACTCTGGGGATTCTCCCTCCCACTGTCCCCAAGGCAGCTCTCTCAGGTTTACAAAGCTGTTGGATGCTCCAGCCTTTATCCAGTCTCTCCTGGCAGTGCCTCTTTCATGGGCTGGGCCTAGTTTTAGCCTTTGGGAAGCGTGACCCCGGGGGCGCTGAGACTGGGCCTTCTTGCCTCAGCACATCTTGTTCCTTTCTGTGGCTCCCCAGTGAGTCCCAATGAGTAGATACTCCTCATACAGACTATGAGTATAAGAGCTGCCCACTGCGTCAGAGCAATGGTCCGTCTAGCTCAGCGGCCAATGCCAGGTGCTTCAGAGGGAACTAACAGAACAGGTAACCATCAAGTGATCCATCCCCTGTCGCCCATTCCCAGCTTCTGGCAAACAGAGGCTAGAGACACCATCCCTGTCCAGCCTGCCTGTGACACTGGCAGATGAGGTGTTAGGTCTTGCAAAAGCTCCCAAGTCTTAACTGAACATGGACAAACGCATTGCTGGGATCAGTCTGACTCACCTGTGTTAGTATTGTTAAAAGAGGTATTAGAATTATAACAATGGGTTTAGACTTTACTAAATGCATGTGATTTGCTGCCAGGGTTAATATCTGACTAGCTGCATTGTGAGCCTCTGTAAATCACCACACAGGAGAGAGACTTTACCTAGGTGAAGTGCTGACTGGCAACCGAATGCATTACACCCTGCCTGGCAGGAAAGGTCCATCCACACCAGATAGACTATTATGGGATGTTAAAGACGACACAAGACTGTTGTTGTGCTCTTCACTTCCCTCTGGCTGAGTTTGCAGCTCAGAGCACATGGCAGGAAGGGGGTAAAAAAAACCCATACAGAAGGAACTGATGATCTGTAGCTGCTTGGACTCTGGGGGGCAAAGTTTCTAGGCATAAGCAAGAGCTTATGAAGCTTCTTATTCTTTAGGACTAACCCAGGCTATGCAGAACTTGCTTATTATAGAAGCTTCTGTTACCTTTTGAAATTTAAGACTGTAACTCATCTGCATCTGCTTTAACCTGCCTTAACTTTGTAAACAACTCTGGTTTTAAATAAAATTTAATACAGGTTATTACAGGACTGGCTACAAGTCTTGTCTTTGTTGGACGATCTAAGATTCAATTGACCTAAGGAAGTGACTGGTCCTTTGGGACTGGCAGTAACCTGAACATTGCTGTGATTAGTGGGGTAAGGCAGTGGTTCTCAACCAGGGGTCTGGGGCCCCCTGGGGGGCCGTGAGCAGCTTTCAGGGGGGCTGCCAAGCAAGGCCGGCATTAGACTCGCTGAGGCCCAGGGCAGAAAGCTGAAGTCCCAGCGCATGGGGCTGAAATCCAGGGCCCTGAGCCCCACCACTCAGAGCTGAAGCCAACGCCTAAGCAATGTAGCTTTGTGGGGGCCCCTGTGCCCTGCTTGCTGCCCCCTAACGCCAGCCCTGGATTTTATATGCAGAAAACCAGTTATTGTGGGCCACATGGGCAGTGGAGTTTTTATAGCATGTTGGGGGGAGGGCTCAGAAAGAAAAAGGTTGAGAACCCCTGGAGGAAGGGACCATCTGTCACGAAGGTGAGCTCACCTGCATGGTGAGATATATGGGATCACCCAAGGGGACTGTCTGTGATTCCATGTTAATGCTGTTACAGAGCCTGAAGCGTTTACACTGGATACTTGGTTGGTGAAATCTCCATACAGACCTCACACTCAATTTGGGTTTGTTCCCTGCTTCTCACCAGTCTGCCTGAGGCCGGTGCTCGTGCTCTCCAGTCACTGGGGACAGCGCTACAGAGACTAACGGGCACAACGCCACCAGCAGCAATTGGCAGCACTGCAGAGCAGGCTTCACAGGGACACAGTGTGGGCCAAAGGGTCTGTGGTCTCCACCAAACCCCCGTTCTCCTCCAGGGCATGTCAGCATCCCGGCAACCTTCAAGGGGGGGTCCAGGCTGCCACCCCTCCAGTGATGATGGATCTGCAGCACAGCATCACCCGCACCCCATGACCCACCTTGTCTCCTGAGACAGAGGTGAGTGATGGAGGGGGCAGAATGGATCCAGGGGGCAGGGAAAGGGATAACAAAACACACCTCCTGGGGTCACCCCTCAGGAAGTGACGGTGACAGGCAGTGAAGGGGGAGGGGAGGGAGTGGGAGCAGCACCCTCAAGGGCAATGCTGCCAGTGGGTCTCCCCACCACCTCAGGCCTGGGGCTGATAGGGGGCCATTCCCTGGGCCTGGGCGCCTGTGAAGGGCTATAGAAACCCCACACTGGCATAGAAGGGGTTAAACTGCTGCTTTAGTCTGAACTGGCCTGTCAGGACTGGAGCAGGAGTTAATAGGAGAGACCTACTCTACTCTGGGGGGGCGGGGGGCACCCTGGGAAGGGAACAGTCTGTGGAGCATTTCCAGCCCCAAGGAGAGGGCTGGCAGCATTCGGGGCTCTGGCCTTCACTGAGGGAGGGTGGGGATCCCGGAGCTCAAAGGGGGAGCAGGTTAAAACTTGTGCTGGGGACCCACTAAACTCTGAAGGGGACTGAGACGCTCCCAGGGCTCTCAGAAGTAAGAGGGGCCCAGATCCTGATGGGAGCTGTCCACAGGGCTTTCCCCGTTTCTTTCTTTCATTCTTTATTTACCCTTGTTTGCCGACAGTCGGCTCTTTTGCTGTTTCACCTGGTGCCCCGAGAAGGACGTGCCCCCGTAGCACCCTGGGGCAGGGGCCAATGGGACTCTCAGAGCTGCACCCCAGAAGGCCTGAGGCCCAGCGGTTGGGCACCAGTTTGATGGGCTGGATGGCCTCTCCCTGGGGGCTGCCAGCAGCCTGGCACATGGAGTAGACACGGGGTGGCCTGGGGAGCAGGAAGTGGGGCAGCATCCCAGACAGCACAGCGAGAAGGGAAATGGAGAGGGGACATGCGCCACTGCAGTGAACTCAACACCCGTCCTGAAGGCCATTGGCATAAAGTCGTCCTCTCCCTGGCCTAGGGGGTCAGACAGTGACACAGAGATCCCTTGGCAAAGGGTCACTTGGTCTTTGCCAGCAGCTCTCACCTGAGACCTGACAAACCCACTGTGATGGAGTAGGAAGCACAGACTGTCTGTGTGGGGGAGGGGAGAGCCAGAGGTTTAGGTGAGATGCAGGAATTCAACCTGTGAGCTGAGCTTGGCCTGGGGGAGGGGAGGTGACACCTCTGGCCAGGGGAGACAAAGGAAAGAGGCGGAGGAGAGAGGAGGGGCCGGGGAGGACTGGGAGACGGAAGTGGGCGGAAGAAGAGAGGGGAGCAGGTAGACCGAGCTCTGATCCCCGGGGTGGGGGGGCTGTGAGGCCCCCAAGATGGACCTAACCGGGGGGATCTGGTTATCTGTGCCTGCAAGACCTGTGTTGGACTGGGTTCCTGTCGTCTAAATAAACCTTCTGCTTTACTGGCTGGCTGAGAGTCCTGGTGAATCGTAGGGAGCACGGGGGTGAAGGGCCTGGTTCCCCCACACTCCGTGACACCCACCACACCAAACACATCGCTTGGAGGAGGGTCCTGCGAGGTGTCTACAGAAAGCTCATAACTGGTCAAGACTCAGTGACTGAAGAGATCAGCGTATGGGTCATAGGTACGGAACAAAGCATTGACACTGAACATCTACTTTATAAACTCAACTGTCCAGCCTTGCTCCCTCCCAAACTATCAGTGGAAAACCATCAGGACATCACCAAACAACTGAAACTGGAGTGTGGGGGAGCTGAAGGTGGGGGAGTGTGATGCGGAATGTGGGGGAAACTGGAGTGTGGGGGAGCTGAAGGTAACAAATTTAATCATCCCAAATCCAAACTAGGAATAGTTTCAAGGCACATGTTACACGTGTATGGGGTGCAGGGGCAGGCCAGAGTGTATAGGGCAGGGGGCCTGTTTGGAGGAGGGGCAGAGCTAGGGCACAGCTGGACCAGGAGCAGAAGGCCCAGCTGGGGCACAGACCATGTCAGAGATTTCTCTCCATGGCAAACACTTGAAGAAAGGGGAGTCCGAGCTGCAAATGGTGTCAGGAGGAGGAGAGAGACACTTGAAAGCATGACCATTATTCCCATTCCACCGTAACAAAAAGTACAGGAGAGGGGAGCAAAACTTCAGAATCACGCAGCACCTAGGTGGAGAGAGCACTGGACCCAGACTATTCCTGGCTCTGCCACGGGCCTGCTGGGTGACCTTGGGTAAGTCACTGCACTTCCCTGTGCCTCCGACTGCAAACTTCTGTGAGACCCACAACTGCCTATAGCGCTGCTAACTCCTCCTGCCAACATCGCTCTGTGCAAAAAGCTAGGAAATTCACGTATTAAAACTTTATGAAAGCAGGATTTAAGGTTGCCCGAAGCTGACTGATGCCCCTCCAGAAGAGAGATCAGCAAAACTCAAACTTGTAATAATCAGGAAATGCAGAGAAAGTACACACCAATGCAATCCTAATTCTGCAATTCACAAAGGCAGCAAAGCCCGGGGAAAGGCAACTTTCAGAAGCAAACAGAAGGGGATAGAGCTTACCTTTGCCAAGTCAGAATGTGGTTTTAGGTGAGCTGCGCTGTACAGGAGCTACCGACACCTGTTCTACACTCAGATACTGGGCCTGCTCCCCAGAAACAGCTGCACACTTGGTCAACTGAACACCCCTTCACCCCTTTTTACAACTCTTTCATCCTTACTCACAGAAGTTCCAGTTAACAGTCTCCATTCACTCACCCATCGTGAAGCACACAGACTGCTCTCACATCCCATCTCACTGCTGACCATTCCCATGGCAAACAGTCCCGTTTCCTCCTGACAACATGCACCGCTCAGTGCAGAAACGAGACAGACTGGAAGCTCCAGGTACACATGCACCTCTCTCCTTTCATCGCACAATGGGGGACTCAGACCCAGATCTTCTCATATCACAGTCACACCTCCACCAAATTGCTTTAAGTAACACCTCGACCAATCAGTGCGGTCCTTGCCCCAAAGAGATCACAATCCAAGCAGACAGTGGGGAGGAGGAAAACAGAGAGGGGCTGTGACTTCCCCCAGGTCACCAAGCAGGTCAGGGACAGAGCCAGGAACAGACCCCGGTAACGCCAGAGCCCCGTCACCCGCAGCTTGGAAAGGTCCCCAGACCCCATTGTATTAGGCTGCAGGAAGAGGTGGTTTGTCCATGGATGCACAGGCTGTCTTGGCAGGGCAGCTCAGCTGCAGTCCCTGCACACAGCTGGGTGTGTGGGTCATGGGTCAGGAGAAGTCAGTGTCCAGCCCTGTGGGGCTGTGCTCCTGGCTCATACCTCCAGCACTCACTGCTGCCCCTCCCTGACCAGCTGCACAGTTCAGCCAGCCCCAGGCCTCTGTGAGGTCACTGCTCCCCACCCCCTATCCCCTGCAAGCCTTCAAACTGGGACATGGTGCACCAGTGCCAATCAGAGTGCACTAGTGTAAATTCTGTCTGTACTAAGGGTTTGCACCAGTGCCTAAAACACCAGGGTGGCAGAGACCTTCAGAAACAGCAGTACGGTGGCACTAGAACCTATTTCTAGCTCGGTCACAGACAGCCTGGGTGACCTTGGACACGCAATGTTTCTCCTCCCAACTTCAGTCTCTTTACCCAGCTGCCACTCACTGGGGTCTCCTCTCTCTCCAGAGCTGCTCACCACTACAGTCTGTGTGGGTGTCCCCAGAGCTAAGGCAGGTCAGTTCTGGAATAGTCTTACAAGGGGGGCTGGGGAGTCTCTGTCCCTGGAAGTTTTTAAGAACAGGCAGGACAGAGATAATCTACAGATACCGGATCCTGCCTCAGCAGGGAGAGCGGGACAGGGACTTGGCAGCTGAAGGCACTAGGCTGCCCTACAATAGATACGTATGAAAACAAACCACACAGAATAAAACTCACCACAACATAACGTCACGTCAGGCAATTCAGGGAAAAAACCAACACCCCCCCCCCCCCCACCCACACCCACACCCACACCCACACCCACACCCACGGGGCAGTTGTTGATCAGGGATAAGATCTGAGCGGTTCCCACCAGGGTCTGACCGAGGAGCGGGGGGAAAAGCGGCGCCGTTGGCCCCCGAGGCCCCGTCCCGCGGGGGGGACCCGGGCACAGGAGTCGATCCGGGCGGTGGCTCGCGCGGTCCCGTTACCGAGGCGGGGTCCCGCGCGCGGCCCGGTCCGGCGGCAGCAGCGGAGGCGGGAGAACGGGGCGGGGCGGGGCGGGGTTGGGATGTTTTATATCCGGGTCTGAGCGTTGGGGAAAACGGGTCACAGACTCCGCCCCGGCAGCGGGGAGACAAACCCCAGCGCGGGGGGGGAGGGGCGGGGTGAGGGGCCCCGGGGGGGGGGGGATTTTACGGGACGCTCCCGCGCCCCCGGGCAGAGGCGGTTCCCCCCCCGCACCCGGGCCGCGGGGCGCCCGGGGGGGGAGGGGGCGGCAGTGGGGGAGGGGCAGGTGCGAGACACGGACACACACTCACCTCCCCCCCCTCCCACCGCTACGGAGGCCGCACCGGGACGCCCCGCCCCAGTTTCCAGCCCGGCCCAGGGCGGGGGGGGGGGTCTCGGGCCCAGGTGTCTGTTCCCCGCCCCCCGCTCGGCTCTTACCGGTTCCGCCCCGCGCCCGGAGCCTCCCCCCGCAGCGGCCGGAAGTGACGCACCCCGCGGGGGACGGAGGGAGGAGTCACGTGACGGGTCCGGTGTAACGACAGAAACAGCCCCCGCTCCGGATTCGCTCCTTGGGCTGCACTGAGCATGCGCAGCCGAACGGAGCATGCGCAGTAACCGCCGCTGTGGCCGCTGCCCGCTCTCTGCCCTCACCGCTCCCGGCGCTTCGCTGCCCGCTCCGCGGGGGGGTGAAAAGCCCCGGGGGGCAAATCGCAGCGGGGGGGCGGGGCTGCCAGGGGCTGAGCGGGGCAGAAATTCACTGGCCGGGGGGGGGGTTGCAGGCTCCCCATAGCCTGCAACCCTCCCGCCCCCCAACTCCATCCCACAGCCTGCACCCCAAACAGGCCCGGATTAACCTTTTGTGGGCCTGGTGCTAAACAAATTTATGGGTCCCCATGGGGGAAATGGGGACATGGGGCAGGGGGGCAGAGTCCTCAGAGCGAGGGGCTGGCCGGGGGCAACGGGAGCTGGAACATGGCACGGCAGGGACAGCCCCACTCCCCCCAGCCCAGTATAAGGGCACTGTTTACAAACCGGGAGCTGCCAGTCCCACACTGTCCAGCCCAGCCCTGCACTGCCATCGTGCTTCTTCCCCTTGGGGGCAGGCCCATGCTGCACCATGCTACCCCCTGCCCAGCACCCCTCTGGCTCCCTACGCCCAGCGCCGCACCGCCCAGAGACCCCCACCAACCCCCTGCCCAGCACCCCTCCGACTCCCTACGCCCAGCGCCACACCACCCAGAGACCCCCACAAACCCCCTGCCCAGCACCCCGCCCGCTCCCGACGCCCCGGGCCGCCCCACCCCGAGCCCCCCACCAAGCCCCGGCCCGGCACCCCTCCGACACCCTACGCCCAGCGCCGCACCACCCAGAGACCCCACAAACCCCTGCCCGGCACCCCTCCGACTCCCCTACGCCCAGCGCCGCACCGCCCAGAGACCCCACAAACCCCTGCCCAGCACCCCTCCGACTCCCCTCGCCCAGCGCCGCACCGCCCAGAGACCCCACAAACCCCTGCCCGGCACCCTCCGACTCCCTACGCCCAGCGCCGCACCACCCAGAGACCCCACCAACCCCTGCCCAGCGCCGCACCACCCAGAGACCCCCACAAACCCCCTGCCTGGCACCCCTCGGACTCCTTACGCCCAGCACCGCACCACCCAGAGACCCCCACCAACCCCCTGCCCGGCACCCCGCCGACTCCCTCCGCCCAGCGCCGCACCACCCCGAGACCCCCACCAACCCCTGCCCAGCACCCCACCACCCAGAGACCCCACAGACCCCTGCCCAGCACCCCTCCGACTCCCCAGCACCGCACCACCCAGAGACCCCACCAACCCCTGCCCGGCACCCTCCAACTCCTCGCCCAGCGCCGCACCACCCAGAGACCCCACCGACCCCCTGCCCAGCACCCCTCCGACTCCCTCGCCCAGCGCCGCACCACCCAGCGACCCCACCAACCCCTGCCTGGCACCCCTCTGGCTCCTACGCCCGGCGCCGCACCACCCAGAGACCCCGCAAACCCCTGCCCAGTGCCCTCCCAGACCACTCTCCCACCCACTCAGACCCCACAGATCCTCTCACTGACCAGTGCCCCCAGCTTAAGACCCCCACAGCCCTCCCACAACTGCACAGTGCCCGCACCTTCCCACTCTGAGCCCCTACAGATCCCCTCACTGTCCAGTACCCCCACCACCACAACTGCACGGTGCCCCACACAGACCCCCTACACTTCCCAGCACCCACATACACCCCGATCTCCCCCACTGACAGCCCCCCAACACCCCGCGATCACCCCCCCCCCCAGGGCCCCGCGCCCCCCCGACCCACAAGAGACCTGCTCTCCTACACCCTAACCCCCAGCCACAGTAGCCGGCCCTGATGTGAGGTGACTGTGTCTGCCAGGCTGAGCTGGCAGCGCAGCCAGAGCTGGTTCTGGGGCAAGAGAACTCCGGCCCCTTGGGAGTGGTGGAAGCAGCCAGGCTGGAGCAGGAGCAGAGCCTACCCAGGCCAGGCTCCCTCAGGACCCAGATGAGCCTCCCCCCTCCTCCACTGTCCCCTGTGAGTGGCTGAGACTGGCCCACCCTCTGCACCAGTCCCAGGTGGCTCTTCCCCGGGGAGGCAGGTGGGACCCCACAGGTCCCAGGCAGTGGAGACAGCTCAGAGCTGGAGCAGTGCTGGGGATTGGGGCAGATCCCTGAGATGTGACTCCCGAGATCCCACCCAGCCCACCCACACCCATTGGCCCCGTGGCCAGGAGCCTTGCAGAGCACACACCTCTCTCTCTCCCTGCTTTCCTCATCACCAGTTATGTTACTACAGGAATGAAATTGAGACATCCCGTAAAACAGCTAGTTCCACATTGTTCTTCAAACCTCAGATCATTGAAATGCAGCTTTGCATTTGAGATACTATATGACTGTAGTACACTTTGCACTGCCTGCATCTACACTGACATCAGGAGAGGAGAAGAGGACAAGACTGTCCCTAGCATATGTGATTTTAAAGAAAGGTGAGACACCCACCCACTATCAATACAACAAGAAGGGAGAACAGTAGCTGGTGCCAAGAAAGAAGATGCGATGAAACCCTTCTGTACCCACAACTGATGTCTGAAAAGCAACAGTCACTCTGCAGAACAAAGAAAGACAGAGCAGCCAGTTTCAGACAGATAGGATCCTTATGACCAATATAGGAGAAGTGCACTTCCCTATAGCAGTTTCCCAACATAGTTTTCTTATGGATTTATTTATTAAGCAAAAATTAAGATTAGGAGTCTGATTTAAATTATGTACATTTTCAGTGTTAGTTAAGTATGAAACTATTGCAGCTACTTTTATTTTACTCCTGCCTTCATAAAAAGCTACCGAGTTATAACAGATAATTACAAAGACTAAAGTACATGCTTTAATATAATTAGGACCGGGCAACCCAAGATGAAAACTACACCGTGGAAGAGTCCTACAACCAGGTATTGGAGGCCAATCCCTTTATCAATGGAATCCTCAACCAAAATATGAGGAAGGAGAAGAGTCACCCTCAAACTTTTGACAATAGCTCAAGGTCAGACACCAAGGAGACCAGCACCATTCGTATTCTGGTTTTGGATAAAATACTTGATCTTGCCTACATCATAGAAACCTTCCTCTCTCCAAGTCTACACCCCACAACACCCTTTAGCAATAAAGTAACCATTAAACAAGTTCTGAATCAGTCGTCTTTCTTCCCAATTTAGTTTTAACAATAAAGCTGCAACGTAAGTAGCTATGGGAGATGACAGTGCAACTGCTAGGTATTGGTGGGGGAAAAGTGTGCTACTAATGTCCTGGATATACTGGCAGGGCCGGCTTTAGGCCAGCTCAACCAATTCCCCTGAATCGGGCCCTGCCCCTAAGAGGGTCCTGTGCCCAAGCCCCGGTTCGGTGTATGGGCAAGAGTTGGTGCACTGTACCGGGGTGGCCTGGCTTCTCCAGGGGACAATTTAAAGGGCCTGGGGGCCCTTTAAATTGCCTCCACAGCCACACTGCTGGAGCCCTGGGGTAGGGCTGTGGGGATCTGTGGGCTACTTAAAAAGTCCGTGGCTCCCGTTGCTTCTATCGCCCCAGCCCTTTAAATAGCCACTGGAGCCCAGCCGCTCCCCCAGGGCTCCGGCAGCTGTGTACATGGCCAGGACTGTGGAAGGAGGGGAGCCCCAGGCGGCTGCTGCTACCCTGGTGGGGGAGGGAGGAGGAGGAGGGAGCACTTACCATACCGGGTGGTCTGTACCCCCTGTACCTGCACCCCCTGCCCTGTCTCCAGCCAACCACTCCCTGCCCTGTCTCCAGCCAACCCCTGCTGCACCCTCCTGCCTGAAGCCAGCCATTCCCGCACTCCTCTGTCTTCAGCACTGCCAATCTATGCCGCACCCCCCCCATGGCCCTGCTTGAAGCCAGCCAGCCCACCCCCACCCCGTCTCCAGCTATTGCTGCACCCCTTGCCCTGCCTGCGGCCAGCCCCATGTCCACTGGTGCCCTGCAATTCCCTGGGCAGTAACCCTGCATACCTGCTTCAATGATGGGAGAAGAGAGCAGCTGGTACCCACACACATGTGCACACCCTAGGGTGACCAGACATCAAGTGTGAAAAATCGGGATGGGGTGGAGGTTAATAGGATCCTATATAAGAGAGAGACCCCAAAATTGGGACTGTCTCTATAAAATCGGGACATCTGGTCACCCTAGCACACTCCCAGGGAGTGGCGGGGACCCACACACATGAAGCGGAGTTCATTTCTAGTTCAGGCCCATCTTTGTAAAAAAGAACTGTAGGTAGGGTTAACATACAGCCGTATTTTCCCAGACATGTCAGACTTTTTGGTTCTTGAATTGCTGTCCGGGAGGAATTTTTAAATATGGACTTATGGTAACCCTATTGGTACCAAAAATACATACTCTGGCACATCCCTTACATCAGAACTTTTTATAGGGAACCGGTTGCTAAGAAAGGAAAGGCTTTTTTTTAACCTTGTTTTCCTTTTTTTAAAAGTCATCCCTGCTGGGGCCCCGCCGAAAATGTTTGAATTGGGTGGGCCCCAAACTTCCTACAGCCGGCCCTAACTAGTCTGTTCAGTGTTATAGCTTTTAATATGCTAATGCAAACACTGTAATAGAGCATTAATGTCCCAATGTACTGTACCTTGTTTTAACTTACCGTAATACTAGACGTGGTGGATGTGAACATTGCCGTAACAAGAGCAAGGCGAGCGAGGCACTTGCCTCGGGCACGGAAAGTGAGGGGCTCAGAAAGTCTCTCCTTCAGCGGCAATTCGGCAGCAAGTCCTTCCCTCTGAGAGGGACTGGGGGACTCGTTGCCGAGTTGCCGCTGGTCGTCAGCAATGGAGAGGGGTGGCACATATGGCTCTTTTGCAGAAATTCGTTGGTGGATCCTTCCCTCCAATAGGGAAGAGCCGGACATGCTGCCTCTGTTCCTTGCCTTGTGTGCAAAAATCCCTCGTTACGGCTCTGCATGTGAAGCTCTCTTAAAAGCTGACACTACAGTAGTGATATTCCCAAGCCAGCATGCATAGGGCTGGGAGTGGGGAATGCTAACACACTTTCATACATAGCATGAGAAAAGCACAATTTAATTCAGTGAGTTAAACACAGTGTGAAACAGCAAATGTAGTGGTATGTTTGATGTGGAGGAGTAGTCTAATAGTAATACATGTAATGAATTTGGGAAATACAGTATAATGTATATTTCATGGTTTGCTTCACTGGAAACTATAATTGAATTTCTAATTTTTTAAATAAACAGTGAATTACTTCAAAATGATATATTATTGCTTCCTTACCACACACCAGGTCATTGGGTTATTGCGGTAAGATGTTTTATATTGTACTATAATTTTCCTTGTTGCGGGTTTTCAGTGAGTTCAGTGCATGCAAAGGAAAGAGGAATGTGAATGTTATAAAAAATTGCTACTGTCACTTTACGTTGTTCATGTATCCTGGAAGAATACATTCTGTAAAGAACTGATTGATTTCACAATATGCTTATATCTTGTGTGTTACTGAGACATTACAAACGACAATATGTTAATTGCATAATGATTGTTGATAAATCAGTATAAAGTTTTTGAAAAAATCTCATTACCAATAAAATTTGTGAATATATTGAAACTTACAGATAGCCTTGATGAAAAAAAGGAATTGTTAATAATTGACCCCTTGTGTGATGAGATCAGATATGAAAGAACATGCCTGAGGAATTGGAGGTGATTTATTAGATACTTACTTTTACATTGGACATTAACTGTTCCACTGAAATTTTTTTAAAGGGAATGTAACAATAGTGAGACTAATATCTTCCTGTTAGCTACAAGTAAACATTGAAACAGCATGCACTTCTACTGAATATGCTTAATAATGGACTTTGAGTGAACTTGTGTGACTTGACTCTGGGGAAAGACTTCACAGAATGTGGACACGAAACAGTAGCATGTCGCATGTTTGAGAATGTATTATCATCAACATGGGGCACAGCAAATCAGGTGATACTTTGTGTAAGTGTGAGACAATAATATGAAAACAAGTGTGTATATATGTGAGCAATAAGTCATTTCAATTACTAATTAAAAAGAGAGAGAATGGATTTTTATCTATGTCCAGAAACCAGAGGGGGGAAAAAAGGAAAGCAAAGCTCATTTATGCAATCTGCTAATGTACTCTCTAAAAATTTCACAAACTTTATCAAACGATTAACTAGTAAATCCTCATCTGATTGGAACAGTAAAATTGTTCTGCAACCCAGACAAAGTGATGGCCACAACTGCGGACCACTCATCTTAAAGTTATTGAATACTGTCGGAGAAAAACTCAGTTCTCGCTTTTTCTTTGGGTGCAGCAAAATCAAATACTTTATTATTTCTCCAGTAATTACAATAGAGGGAGAGAGTGCCCTAGGACACAGGGTCGCCCCAGTCCCGGACAGGTCTCTCAACAGGTAAACAATTACAGCAAGCATTTATACCTTTGTTACAGACAATAACAAGCAATAATACAGACAATAATGAGCAACAACTGCATTTTGTTTATACATAAGCCATCCTGCTATCTTATTTTTCTCACTTCTAGGAAACACCAGTCTACATATTTGGTTATCAGTTGCAAGGTCGTAATAACTCCTTACACAGTTCTTTCCCTCTCGCCTCACACCATCCTCGCTTCTACAAGTCTCACGTCATTAGGGTTACAGTGTGGCCTGACTCTTGCTAACTACTAGCCTGACTCTTGCTAACTGACTGACATGCATTAAAATCCCCTTCAAATCCTTGTTAATTCTTTCCCTACTTCCACAATACCAAATTGCCATTAATATTGGTTATGTATGTTTACTTATCCATGTTGAAAGTAAATGCCAGAGATTACCAGTGGGCACTGCACCGGTGTCCTTGCCAGGGTGTACGGGGTGCGCTTCTGGCCCCAAGAAGGGATGGTCTCCAGTGGAAGGTGCGGTGCTTGGGGACCAGATTCTACCAGCCAGCCCTTCCTGACAGCTGCTGCTGCTGCAGTGGCCAGGAGCACCAGGTGCTTGTAAATCACTGTAACCCAGAGCCCCTTTCGCTCCCCCACTGTAGGCAGCCCTGCCAGGAGCATTCAACAGCATTGTTGGACCCTATGGCTGGGCCGCTGATGCGGGGGAGATGGGATAAAGGGGGCAGCGCCGTTAAAGCATAAAGCACTGCCACAGCGGAAGTGTCATGTCAGCCATGTACGGGAAGGAACCAGTGGACAGTTCTTACTGGTACACTGGACCGGCCCACTTTCACCTCTGGTACTTATGTGTATTCTAAATATCTGTGTTGTTAGGTTGCAGAAACGTATTTGCAGCACAAAGACATCAGTGCGGTAGAAACAACACAAGAGGCTAATACTGCGTTTAGAAGACATATAGCAATTCTTCTAATGAAGGAGTCAGGTAATTACTTTCTTCCATGTCTTGTGGACTCATTGGGCACATGTGAAGATAACATGAAGAGTGGAACTTTGTCACATAGTAGACAGTTATTTTAATACCCCTAAAATGGGATCTCTCATAGGTTTGGTTCTATAATGGTGACTGTGAATCAATAATATCTCTAAGTACTCAAAAATTTGAATGGGGTGAATGATTGCTATTGATCGACCAGTTGAATGAAATTTGCATTTTTAGATACAGGTGCAGTAAAGTAAAAATTTGAGAAAATATGATTCCAAAAAAAGAAAAAAAAAGTTCAAACCATTGACTGCATTAAAATATTGACAAGTAATAAATTAAGGTTTGCATTTTCAGAGTTGGTTGTATTATATTCATCATTTCATAACACTATAATTATTTTTATGAAAGCGTGGAGGACTACTGCATATACTGCAACTTTATCAACTGTGAAAAAGAAATTGAGGATTGCACAATGGTAAGAAATGTAGGATTGAATGAAAAATATATGCCATAAACTGGCTAAGGATCATAATTCCTGTAAAAATTCCACAACAGTAATCATTTTCTTCATGCTGATAGTCATATATTAGGTAACGCTCCCATGTGGAAGGAACAGCATGAGTGAATGCAAAGTATGTGTAACATTATAACTTCTGTGATTTCATTTCTTAATTGTTACTTATCAAAGGTCCAGTGTGATTCTTGCAAGAGGTGGGCACGTATACCCTGCATTACAGAAGGAACCAATCAAGAAAACCCGACAGATGAGAAGAAAGAGTACAACTGCAAGAAATGTGCATAGTTCACTTCATTACCCCCCAAAAACAATAAAAAACCCATAGTTTACATGCCTGTTTCAAAACATAATGCAATCCTGTGACAGAGCCAGGAACAGACCCTGTTAACTCCACAGCCCCGTCACCCACAGCTTGGAAAGGCCCCCGAGCACACTGTATTAGGCTGCAGGAAGAGGTGTGCAGGGACTGCAGCTGAGCTGTCCTGCCAAGACAGCCTGTGCATCCCTGGACAAACCACCTCACTAGGGGGTGTCCCCTGGGTCAGGAGAAGTCAGTGTCCAGCCCTGTGGGGCTGCGCTCCTGGCTCATACCTCCAGCACTCACTGCTGCCCCTCCCTTCCCAGCTGCACTGGTCAGCCAGCCCCAGGCCTCTGTGAGGTCACTTCCCCCCGCCTCCACCACCTCAAACCTTCAAACTGGGACCTGGTGCACCAGTACCAATCAGAGTGCACTAGTGTAACTTCTGTCTACACTAAGGGTTTGCACCAGTGCCTAAAACACCAGGGTGGCAGAGACCTTCAGTGCCAAAACAGCAGTACTGTGGCACTAGAAACTATTTCTAGCTCGGTCACAGACAGCCTGGGTGACCTTGGCCACGTCAATGTTTCTCCTCCCAACTTTAGTCTCTTTCCCCAGCTGCCCACTCACCGGGGTCTCCTCTCTCCAGAGCTGCTCACCACTACAGTCTGTGTGGGTGTCCCCAGAGCTAAGGCAGGTCAGCTCTGGAATAGTCTTACAAGGGAGGCTGGGGAGTCTCTTTCCCTGGAAGTTTTTAAGAACAAATAGGACAAAGCTATGTCAGAGACAATCTACAGATACTTGGTCCTGCCTCGGCAGAGAGAGCTGGACTTGATGACATCTTGAGGTTCTGTCCAGCACTACATTTCTAGGATGCCATGCGATATATACGTACAAAACACAACATCCAGAGTAAAACCCACCACAACATAATGTCAGGAAACTCAGGAAAAAAAAGAAAAACAAACAAAAAAACCCACAGAATAAAATGACAATACAGAGGAAAAGAAAACACGATGCAAACTAACACACCCTAGGACAATATTACACAATGAAAAAAAAAAAAAGAGCTCATCTCAAACCAGCACAACACAGGCACCAAACATGCTGAGGCAAAACAATTCACCGTAAAACTGCTCCACAACATGGTGCGATCACAGTTCCAAATGGCACCATGCAAAACAGCTCAGCGTAGAACAGGACACAGCACAAAAGAGAATTATTTCAGTGTAGGCCTGGAAGGGATCTTGAGAGGGCGTCTACTCCAGCCGCCTGTGCTGAGGCAGGACCAAGTATTCCTAGACATTCCCAGACTGGTGTATCTCTAACCTGGTCTTAAAAACCTCCAATGAAGGAAATTCCACAGTCTCCCTTGGAAGCCAATGCAAGGCAAACACAGACCAAAACAACGCTGCACACACACACACTGGGCCTGGGGTTAAGGGGAGAGGCAAGAATTCAAACAATCTGGGTTCAGTTCCCAGTTTTGCCCCAAATTCTCCATGCAAAATTGTTAGATACCGGCGGCTGGCCCGTGCCCACTGACTTGGGCTCATACGGCTCAGGCTGTGGGGCAGTTTAATTGTGGTGTCCATTTTCCGGCTGGGGCTGCAGCCCAAGGTCTGGCACCCTCCCACCTCGCAGGGTCCTACAGCCTGGCCCCAGCCCGAGCCCAGACATCTACACTGCAATTAAACAGCCCCTTCGCCTGAGCCCTATGAGCCTGAGTCACCTGGCATGGGCCAGCTGGGGGGTTTTAATAGCAGGGTAAAGATACCCTTGGTGTCTGTTCAACACCTGTTACAATGGGGACCCTGATCTTGGTCAGTGTGCAGAGTCCTGACCAACAGGGGAGCCTGAGCTCAGTTGGGGGCTCTGCAACTCCCGGCATTACAGGATCCCTGATTTTGTTTAGGGCCCCTGCAGTATCTGGCAAAATGTGGGGCCAGGATCTCTGTCAGGTTCTGTGCAGTGCCCAGTACAGTGGTGGGGTGTGATCTTCATTAGGGTCTACAGCAACGTGCAGATCCCTTTCTTTAGTTGTGTAGCCGATATGTTCTGCTGACGCTGCTAGGTGTAATGCATGTTCAGTAGGGGTTTCTCCCCTACTAATGCTGCATTGTCCTTCTCTTCTAGGTTAGTATATTAATGATCTCATTTTGGTGTCATGTGTGTCAGTTCGTTGCCATGGCACTTGTGTGCTCAGACATCTGAGGATGCTCTGCAGAAAAGCTCCTTGAGTGGGGTGATCCCCAGGGAGTAGCTCAAACCTCCAAAGTGCCTGGCCAGGGCAGGACATTAGCCCAGCAAGGGAGGGGTGTGGCAGTGACATCACAAAGGCCTTTGGCAGGATCTCAGACTATTGGTCCAAGGTGGTGGGGAGGTGGTGACCTCACAGAGAGATGCTGACATCAGCCAGGCAGGACAGGGGCGAGGGGCCAGGGAAACCTCAGAGACCCCTGTGGCTTTGCTTCAGCAAGTCTCCTTCTCCAGGTCTCTCTTTGAGGACTGAGAGAGTATTCGGGCTTTTTAAGAGCGCCAGCAGGAACCTCTTTCGAGTTTTCTCCTTCCTTTCTAGGGAGCCCTGTGAGGAGCTGATTTAAGGGGGGAGGGGGAGCTGGAAGGCTCCCTGGATAAAGGAAGGGGGCAGAAGTGGGGGACGGGCAGGTGACTGGCAACTGAGGGCTGGGGGAAACTGTGTTGGTAGTTTGGGGGCAGTGGTGGGATTGGGAAATGGGGTCTGGACAGTCTCCATGGGGGACACGTGCTCTTCTCTGCCAAGGTGGGGATGAAAACGGGCTCCTCTTCCCATCCCCATTCCAGGGGCAGCCATGTGCTGGGGAATGACTCAGGGCAACAATTTCCCACCTAAATGAGGACAAATCACTGCAGATAAAATGGGTGGGAAAAGCTGCCCCATGGGAGAGATTTTGAATTGACACTTGAGAAATACAGAGAGACCAGGGGGAAAAGGGGAAAAGCTGGAGAGACTTTGTATGTGGGAGGACGGGGCACAAACAGGGCAGGATTCAGTGAACTCACCTCCCCCCCACACGGGAATTTCCTGGCTGCACAAACCAATTCATATTTCCCGCCCCAATGACCTTCCCCCCCTGCGCCCCCCAGCTCAACTCCAGGGCCCCCAGCCCGGATCTTCCCTTTAGCCCCCAGCCCCGCCCCACCTGCCTGACTCCCCCTCATCAATTCCCTGCTCAGCCCCGCGCCCTGTTGCTCCCTCGCCCCGTCCCAGCCCGCCGCCAGCGCCCAGCGGAACGTTCCGGCTGATACGGGCAGGGGAAGGGCAGCGGCTTCAGCAGCTGCTACTGAGCATGCGCAGTGCCCGGGAGTAGCACAGCGCTATTGAGAGCAATTTAATGCACCGCCGCCCCCCCCCCATCCCAGCGGGGGGGGGGGGGGGCGGATCCGGCTGCAGCTCCCCTGGGGCCGAGGCGGCTCGAGGCTTCTCCCGGGTTCCCGGGGCAGAGTCACGTGCCCGCCCCCAGCGCCCCCCCACGGGGTCTCTCACTCCCCGGGGGCTCCGGGCGGGGCTGGGGCGGGCAGAGCCCGGGGCTGCCCGAGGCCCAGCTGGAGAAACCCCCCCCCCCGGCCGAGCCCCCCCGCACAGACCCCGGGGAGCAGCAGCGGCTCAGCCCGGGCCCGGCTCACGCGAAGGCGGCAGCGGCAGCTTTGTTCTCCCGCCCCCAGCGGGGCTCGCACGGAGCATGCGCAGTAACAGCTGCTGGAACCCTCCCTTCCCTGGGCTGCGGAGAGGGCAGACGCGATCCCGGGGCAGGCTGGGAGATGTAGTTCCTGATGCTCCCTGGACCGGAAGTGACGTTGATGGAGAGACCAAACCGATCTGCAAACGCGCGCGAGCCGCTGCGGCTCTGCCTGGCTCGCGCGGGGCCGTTGGAGCCTCTCCCGGGCCGCAGAAGGGTTGGTGCCGGTGGGGCTCTGGGCATGCGCAGATCGCGGCGGGAGAGCCCTTCATTAACCCCCCCGTGCCCGGCCTGGGCTCCGCCCGCCCCGCTGCGGAGCTGCAGCCTCCAGGCCCCGGAGCGAGCCCCGGGGGCGGGGCCGGGCGGTGACTCTGCCCCAGTGCCCGGGGGCTCGGGCTGCTGCCCCGCAGGAGCCCAGCGCCCCCGGGCCCGGCCAGGCTCTGCCCTGGGGCCCCGCGGGGCCCGGCCCCACTGGGGTCCCTGCGTGGGGCCGGGCGGGGTGAGACCGGGCGGGGGGGGGCTGGGACCGGGCTGGGGGGCGGGAAATGGCGGGGGGGGGCAGGTGACCCCCGAGGAGCGGGGAGATAAAGGGGGCTGAGATCCCCTCGGATTTACCGCTGCCCCTCCCGTGGGGACCCCGTCCTCCCCGTCCTGCCCCTTTCTCCTAGAGAGCCACGAGCAGCGCCCAGGGTGACCCCCTCCCCAACCCTTGAGAAGTTCCCTGTCCCCCGATTGTGCCCCATTTTCTCTCCTTCGCCAGTGGCCAGTTCAGGTCTCAGGTTTGGGGTTTCCCCATTTCCACCTGCAGGGATTTGTCCTTGGGCGGGGGGGAACTGGGGCCCCCGCGTGATTCCTGAGCTGGGCAGAGGGTGAATGGGCAGGGGCTGGGGGGGCCCTGAGACAGGGACACCTCTGGGCTGGGCTGGGGGGGCCACTCTCTGCTGGCAACGGGGCCTGGGAAGGGCCAGGAAGGGGAGGGAGGAGCAAGTGTCCCCCATGGAGACGACCCAGCCCCAGGTTTTCCAGTCCCAGCTACTCCCCAGCACCTGCTGGCCCTGTGAGTGTGAGGCAAGAAGAATCCATCTCATTCTGTTGTTGATTGAATATCCCTGTATAATCCTCCAATGTCCCCTCCGTTCTCTTGAACTGTTAAATGCTGATGTCAAATCTTCCAGATGTTGGTGCTTCTGTCTCACATTAGCAAATATATTGTTTGTGCCCCATTTTCTCCTCAGTTCTGAAATACTGATATCGAATTCTCAAAAATCTTCCCACTTTTCTCTCCAGGTGTGTGACTGAGATCAGGACTCTTATCGTACTGAGCGTGGCCCTGTTCTCCAGGCGCTGCAGAGACCCCAGGTGAGATCAGACCCCACTGTTGTGCCAGGTAAAACTGAGGCCTAGACCGAGATCACGGCCCCCTTTAAGCCAGGCGGTGCACGACTGTGACCTAAACTGCTGCATCCATTGTGCTGGGCACTTTAGAGACCTCGACTGAGATCTGTGTCCCCGTTGAGTCTGGCACTGCACTGACCCCAACCCAGATCATGCCCCACCACTGTACTGGGCACTGCACAGACCCTGACAGAGATCCTGCCCCCACATTTTACCAGTTGCTGCAGGCGCCCTAAACAAAATCCGGGATCCTGTAATGCTGGGAGTTGCAGCATCACCGACTGAGGTCAGGCCCCTGCTATGCAGGGCTCTGCACAGACACCGAGATCAGGGTCCCCATTGTGACAGGTGCTGAACAGACACCAAGGGTATCTCTACCCTGCCATTAAAACCCCCAGCTGGCCCATGCCAGGTGACTCAGGCTCACGGGCTCAGGCGAAGGGGCTGTTTAATTGCAGTGTAGATGTCTGGGCTCGGGCTGGGGCCAGGCTGTAGGACCCTGCGAGGTGGGAGGGTGCCAGACCTTGGGCTGCAGCCCCAGCCGGAACATGGACACCACCATTAAACAGCCCCACAGCCTGAGCCGTGTGAGCCCAAGTCAGCGGGCACGGGCCAGCTGCCGGTGTCTGACTGCAGTGTCGACATGCCCACAGGGACAGGCCTTGCCACAAAAAGCTCAAAGGCTAAATAGGCCAATGGTGGGAGGCGACTCTCCATTTTACAGATGGGGAAACTGAAGCTCAGAGAGCTGAAGTAATTTGCTCAAGTTTGCATGGAGAATTTGGGGCAGAACCTAGATTGTTTGAATTCTTGCCTCTCCCCTTAAACCCAAGCCCAGCGTGTGTGTGTGCAGCATTGTTTGGCCTGTGTTTGCCTTGCATTGGCTTCCAAGGGAGACTGTGGAATTTCCTTCACTGGAGGTTTTTAAGACCAGGTTAGAGATACACCAGTCTGGGAATGTCTAGGGATACTCGGTCCTGCCTCAGCACAGGGGGCTGGAGTAGACACCCTCTCAAGTTCCCTTCCAGGCCTACACTGAAATAATTCTCTTTTGTGCTGTGTCCTGTTCTACGCTGAGCTGTTTTGCCTGTTGCCTTTTGGAACTATGATGCACCATGCTGTGTTACATAGTTTTATGATGCGTTATTTTGCCTCAGCTGGTTTGGTGTCTGTGTTATGTTGGCTTGAGTTGAGCTCTTTTGCATTGTGTACTTTTGTTCTAAGGTGTGTTAGTTTGCATTGTGTTGCTTTCTTCTCCTTAGTATTGTGTCATTTTATGCTGTGCAGTGTAGGGGTTTTTTTGTTTTTTGAATTGCCTGACACCATGTTTTCATTTGGTTTCATCATGTTGTTTTATACGTATCTATACTGCATAACATGATAGCAATGTAGAGCTGGACAGGACCTCAAGATGTTGTCATGTCCAGCTCCTTCTGCCGAGGCAGGACAAGTGTATGTAGATTGTCTCTGACAGAGCTTTGTCTTACCTGTTCTTAAAATCTTCCAGGGACAGAGACTCCCCAGCCCCTTTGTAAGACTATTCCAGAGCTGACCTGCCTCAGCTCTGGGGACACCCACACAGACTGTAGTGGTGAGCAGCTCTGGAGAGAGAGGAGACCCCAGTGAGTGGGCAGCTGGGTAAAGAGACTGAAGTTGGAAGGAGAAACATTGACGTGTCCAAGGTTACCCAGGCTGTCTGTGATGGAGCTAGAACTAGATCCCAGTTCTAGTGCCACCGTACTGCTGTTTTGGGCACTGAAGGTCTCTGCCACCCTGGTGTTTTAGGCACTGGTGCAAACCCTTAGTACAGACAGAATTTACACTAGTGCACTCTGGCTCTGGTGCACCATGTCCCTGTTTGAAGGCTTGCAGGGGATAGGGGAGGGGGGGCAGTGACCTCACAGAGGCCTGGGGCTGGCTGAACAGTGCAGCTGGGAAGGGAGGGGCAGCAGTGAGTGCTGGAGGTATGAGCCAGGAGCGCAGCCCCACAGGACTGGACACTGACTTCTCCTGACCCATGACCCATACACCCAGCTGTGTGCAGGGACCACAGTTGAGCTGCCTGCCAAGACAGCCTGTGCATCCATGGGCAAACCACCTCTTTCTGCAGCCTAATACAATGGGGTCTGGGGACCTTTCCAAGCTGCGGGTGACGGGGCTCTGGCGTTAACTGGGTCTGTTCCTGGCTCTGTCCCTGACCTGCTTGGTGACCTTGGGGAAGTCACAGCCCCTCTCTGTTTTCCTCCTCCCCATTGTTTACTTGGATTGTGATCTCTTTGGGGCAAGGACTGTCCCTCTCTGTCTGTGCAGTGCCCAGCACAATGGGGCTGCTGATCTCAGTCAGGTTCTCTGCCATGTGCTGCACGATGGGGCCCTGATCTCCATCAGTGTCTGTGCAACACAAAGCACAGCTTATAGACTCACAGACTTTAAGGGCAGAAGGTAGAGGTGTATGTCAGATGAGGTCTCATCGGTGCCTTGTATAACAGTACTGACCCTTTCATGTATAGCTCAGTGGTTTTAGCCCTGGCCTGCTAAAGCCAGGGTTGTGAGTTCAATCCTTGAGGGGGCCATTTAGGGATCTAGGGCAAAAATCTGTCAGGGGATTGGTCCTGCTTTGAGCAGGGGGTTGGACTAGATGATCTACTGAGGTCCCTTCCAACCCTAATAATCTATGATTCTATGTGTCTGCTGGAAATCCCTCACCTGATGTATCCTAGGACTGCATTAACCTATTTCACGGCTGCATCACATTGGCAGCTCATAATTATCCTGTGATCAACCAGTCTCCTCCTCTGTCACTTCCAATTGACAAACCCCCAGCTTATTGCAAAATTTTGCACTTGGGGATTAACAAGTCGAATTTGTGCACTATTGATTTTCATCCCATTTCTATTACTCCAGCTTTCAAGGACATGCAGCTTTTCTTGTATGATGTTCCTGTCCTCCTCCGTATTGGCAATCCCTCCCGGCTCTGTGTCCCACTCCCACTTCTTGTGCCAAGATCACTAAATAAAAGTGTTGAGTAAGATTGGTTCCAAGACTGATCCGAGGAACTGCACTAGTAACTCCCTCCAGCCTGACAACTCACCGTTCAATATGACCCCCTTGTAGACTCCACTTTAACCAATTCTTTATTGACCTTTCGGTTCTCATATTAATCCCCATAGTCTCCAATTTAACAAATAGTTTCCCATGTGGAACTGTATCAAAAGCCTTACTGACGTCCAGATCAGGTTTCTCTGGCACAATCTACCTTTTGTAACACCATGTTTTATTTATTTATAGTGCTGAAGGCTGGGAGGAAGTGTTAGCAATAGGCTGAGAATGGCCATGTGGAGGTGGAGGAGGGGATGGCAGACAGTGGGGAGGCAGGAGGATGCGGCATTGGAGGTGTATGTGGGATTGTGTTTTGTAGGAGTCCATGTCTCTGCTCCCTGTGGCCGTGGCTCGTTCCGTACCAAAGCAGCATGTCAGCAGAGCAGACGCACACACCGTAGCTCTGCCTGGAACACACAGCGTTCACTGCCAGACGGGCTGGGCGATTTTTCACGGACCCTGCTTGATATGCCTGGCTGGGGTGGGTTCAGTTGGGCGGGGGTCTGGGCTCTGATAGTTTGCGATGTTCCTTTTTGCATAGTCAGTTCTTTCCATTTATTGTTTTACCCCCGCCTATGCCAGGTGCCGCTCTCTTCGTAACTTGCTTCGGTTATTTCACTTCCAGTTTTTAAATGGGATCTAAGAATTGCAAAGCTGAATGAAAGATAAACAAACAGAACCATTTGAATGTTGGCCCAGAGCTGGTAGAACGGTACCTAGTGCGGTCGGCTGTAATGACCGGGTTCCCTGTAGCGTTTTCTGGTGGGGCGGATAAAGCAACGTCAAAGCCAAATGCGCGTTTGAGGGCGAAAGGGCTCGTCAGGTGTTTGCTCTCTAAGGAGCATGTCACCGGCCAGGGCCTGCAGTCTGTCAGGAGAGGTGCGCTGGGGGGTATTTAGGAACCTCAAAATAAAAGGTGAAGACGGCTGGTTCACAATATCCAATGAAATCTTGCAAACAATTATACAAATGGACCCTACTGCTGTTAAAACAACATGGTATTAATATTGATTCAAAACTGACATTAAAATTAGGAGAGAAACGCATGAGAAATGAACTGACACCTACTTACCATTTCTTAATGCCTAAAATTTTGACACTCCCTCACAGCATCTTTTTTTCAAAGCGATGCACAGCACACAGTCAGGTTAATGAATGAAAGCACACCCGTTATTGACTGCTTTGTGCTGCATGAGCATCTGATTAAGCACCTAATTACAACTGTACCACTGTAAGTGGAAATGCATCAACCCAGCTTAGCTCCAAGGTGTTTAGATGTGAATGAAAAGTTTCTAAATTAAATACATGGCAGAATGGTTAATGGGGAAAATATACTGAAGTGCCTCTACCCCGTCCTGTTGACTTGTTCTCCCAACTCCCCCATGAGTTCTGGCCTCTTGGTCAACTCAGCTCCCAGTCCCACATCAGCTGTGCCGTGTCCCAGCCTAACCCATTTCTACTGCAATTCTTCACCCTCATCCAGGCAGGGGGTTGGCGCTGCAGCCCCTAAGGTACCTGCGTTAATCATTGTCTCTCATACTGGGGCTATTTAGATTTCAGGGAATGATTTCTCAGAATTACTGACTCTGGGAGGTGGGAGAGAGGAGAGGCTGAGAGAGCGTTTGCTCTTACGGCCACGTTCAACTCTGGTAGCCTCCATGTTACCTCCTCCTCCACCCTCCCCCATGTCTCTGCTCATGTCAGTTTCACCTGATCATAATGCCACTGGCTTCAGCAGAGCTCCTAGACAGGAGCTACATCATGAGGGGGTTACGGTACTGAGAGTAAAATACATCACAGGGAGGGTGTAATTATCCTGAAGTGAAACATTCCAGTCTAGGAAGTGAAAGACTTCAAGTACTACATTACTTAAAATTACGCTTGAAAGGATTGGATTTTTATTAATAAATTGCAGTAAATGTTAATTTCACTGTACACACACACACAGATGAAAAAAATATTGATATAGGTAATATACAGAAATGCTTCTGGAGAAAGTGGAGTTTGATTTAAGGATATTTACACTGTATATTTTGGGTGTGACATTGACAATTTCTCTTTGAACAGTTATATGATTTGGCTTTTGGACTCTCAGCAGTTACTGTTATTAAATAATTGTTGTCTGACGACCCCCATAACTTCCCACAGCTCTGAACATTGAAATTGTAAACATTGAAAAAAGGGTTTAAAAATAAATCTCTCTCTCTTGAAATTAAAAGAAAGAAATAGACACAATGAATTTTGTCAAACCCACTTAACAGCAATTGCAATATGCTAGGGGATGGAAATTCACAACTAAGGCACCAACCTTAATTCTGCCCTGTAGGGAGACCAGGCAATTGCCGTAGGGCTATGAATTAGGCGTTTTAGTGTATATCGTTCCAGATTACAAATTGGTATGATCTAAAGACACATGAGATCTTTTCCTCAGGATATCACCGTCACTGGGTTGTTTCTCTTAGTGGTAATTCCCAGAAGTGAACAGATGAGTAACATTATCAGTTATGAAGTGGCCATTTCAGATTTCTGTTATTTTGCACTAGGTCCTTGGAGAGACGGAATCTTGGTTTCATTTTAACTTCTCCATGCTCAGCAGCTTCTGGAATTTGGTTCAAAGTATTTACATGTTTCCCTGCCCTGTTCTTAAAAGTGCTGCTTTAGAAAGTGGAGAAGGGCAGGAACTGACTGCAGGATCAGTAGCCGAGTCCCTTAGATATTTATAGCTCATCAGAAGGAGGACGGGGATTGGTGGGTGTCTGGGGATTTAATAATAAACACACAAATATCATTGTTCTTAGTGAATTTTCATCTTCTTAGTCCCATATCCCACTAATTATCCCTGGCTGCCCCGGCAGTCTGGGAGGAGAACTGGAACCGAAGGCACAAGCATCTTTCAGTGGCTGACTCAAAGTCACCCAGAGTCAGTGATGAGCTGCAGCCGGTTCGCACTGGTTCGGGAACCGGTTGTTAAATTTAGACGCTCTGTTAGAACCGGTTGTCCCGCCTGGGACAACTTGTTCTAAAAGGGCATTTAAATTTAACAACCGCTCCCTGCTGTGGCCCCAGCTCACCTCAGCTCGGCCTCCACCTGCTGCCATGAATGCTCCGCCCTGCTTCTCCTCCCTCCCCTGCTTCCTTGAATCAGCTGTTCGCGCGGGAAGCCTGGGGCTGAGAAGCAAGCAGGCTTCCGCTTAGGAACAGGAAGATGGAGCTGAGGTAGGGGTAGAGAGGCGAGGAGGGCCATGCGCCCGGCCGGTCTTCAGCCGCGTCCCTGCCCTGCCCGGCTCTGGCGCGGCCCTGCCCAGCCCGCGGCCCTCCCGGCTGCCTGCCTCCGTCCCTCCCGGCCCCGCGTCCCTCCCGGCCCGCGTCCCTCCCCAACCGCCCGGCTCCGCCTCCGGCCCTGCCCAGCCCGCGTCCCTCCCGGCCGCCTGCCTGCCTCCGTCCCTCCCGGCCCCGCGTCCTCCCGGCCCCGCGTCCCTCCCCAACTGCCCGGCTCCGCCTCGGCCCTCCCAGCCCCGGCCCTCCTCGGCCGCCCATCTCCGGCCACGGCCCTCCCGGCACGCGGCTCCGGCCGCCCGTCTCCGGCGCGGCCCTCCCGGCCCGCCGCAGCCCAGTTCGGGCCTGGCGGCGGCGCGACCTCACCTACCCAGAGGCCAGGGTCCGGGCGGCGGCCCGGCTGCCCAGCTCGGCCCGTGGCTCTGGCGGCGGCCCTCCCCGGCTCCGGCCGGCCAGCCGCCTGGCTCCGGCCACCTGGCTCCCACCGTATCCTCCGGCCGCGCGACTCCTGCCCCGGCCCCGCGTCCCCAGGCTCCCGGCTCCAGCCATGGCCGGACTGTAGCACCGCCAGCCACGTCCAGGCAGCGCGGTAAGGGGGCAGGGAGGGGGTGTTGGAGAGAGGGCAGGGGAGTGGATAGGGGTGGGGAGGAGTGGATAGGAGTTGTGGGGGTCAGAGGGAAGGGAAGAGGGGGATTGAATAGGGGCAAGGGTCCCGGGAGGGCAGTCAGAAAGGATCAGGGGTTGGATGGGGGCGGTGGGAGGCAGTCAGGGGCAAGGGTTCCAGGGGCTGTCAGGGTACAGGGAAGGGGGGTGGATGGGGCAGGGCTTCCTGGGGGGGGGCATGATCCCTCCTGGGGTGAGGAGGGAACCGGTTGTTATGATTTTGGCAGCTCATCACTGCACAGAGTGAATTATACTTCACTGGATAAATCCCTAGTTGCTGAGCTCTGCAGAGGGGTGGGGAGGTGAATTCCATCCCCCATTCTTGGGCATAGACCCCCTTCCAATTCTCACCCTGACCTCAGACACTACCCCACCTTCCCCTGCAGTGATGGACCCACTTGATGCTGCCAGAGCCATCTGCCATGGGAGCTAGAGAGGACAGAGGCCCAGCTCCAGAACTGCTCCCCCTGCCCACAGCTCCCAAGCTGTGCTAGAGTTGCCCTGACTTTCCAATCTGCAGATCAGTCCAGGTGTCCCCAGCCCGTGCACCCACCACACACAAACTTTGTCACAACAAACATCCCAGGATTGGGAAAGACCATCTGGGGCTGGCTGCAGTCTCCCGTTGCTGCTGTGAGGGGAATGGGGTGGCCCCTCATAGAGGACACAAACAGACCCAGGGGCAGAAGGGAAATGTGGTTTCTTCTAGGGGTTTGAAATGTTTGTTTTAGAGTCCTGAGCTCTGTCTTCCTGTTTGTCTCCTCCTGCCACTTTCAGATCTCTTGGAGAGACAAGGTGGGTGCGGTAATTGTTTTAAAACCAATTAAAAATACCTCTTTGCTGTCCTGGGACCAACATGGGTACAACAACTTTCCCCTCTGTACCCACTCCCCATCTCACCTCCCCCTCAGCTGAGACTGTCCCATGTGATAGGAGAATAAGGGTTCAGTCCTGTCGCTGGATTGGGTCTTGCCAGCGCTAACGGGAGTGAAAGCCTGTGTGCATTAATGACAGCAGCAGCTCTGGGACTTGACACATAGGGAGCAGAGACGGGAGTGAGCAGGTTATGTTTGTGCCAGGTGTGAGTTACTCATGTGGGAATTCTGCACCGCTGCGTACGCACAGAATTCACGTCCAGCGCAGAATTTCTTTTTTTTGGCTTGAAGAAGATACCCTTTCACCCACCAGAGGCCCCTGTGGCACCAGAACAGGCAGCAGCCAGCTGGGTTCATCTTGGTGGGAATTTGTTGCCCTGAGCTGTACCCCAAATGGGAGGAGAGTTAGTGGGTGCAACCGGGGAGAGTCCTGAGACACGGCTGCCGCTGGGGGTGGGGACAGGGTGGTCATTCTCGACTCGCAAGAGGGTGTGGAAAGGGCACAGGAGGAGGAAGTGTCCCCTATGGAGACTGCCCAGCCCCAGGTTATCCAATCCCAGACGCTTCTTCCCCCACCATGCCCCAAACCTCTTCACCCCTCCAACCATCAGTTGCCAGGCTTCCCTCGCTGCTCGCCCTTCCTGACTGCAGAGACCCTCTGAGCCAGTCGTGTGTCAGGGCTCAGCCCTCTGGCTGCGTCCTCAGGGCACTTTCTTCCTCTCTCGGGGCACCGTGCCACAGGGACCCCACAAATCTACATTGCTCAGGCTTTGGCTTCAGGCCCGGGTGGTGGGGCTCAGGGCCCTGGACTTCAGCCCCATGTGCTGGGACTGGAGCTTTCTGCCCTGGGCCTCAGTGAGTCTAATGCTGCCCTTGCTTGGCCCCTGCCCTGAAACCTGCTCGTGGCCTCCAGGGGGCCCAGGACCCCTGGTTGAGAACCACTGTCTTACCCCACGAATCACAGCAATGTTCAGGTTACTGCCAGTCATAGAATCCTAGAATATCAGGGTTGGAAGGAACCTCAGGAGGTATCTAGTCCAACTCCCTGCTCAAAGCAGGACCAACCCTCAACTAAATCATCCCAGCCAGGGCTTTGTCAAGCCTGACCTCATGCCAAAGGGCCAGTCACTTACTGAGGTCAATTGAATCTTAGATCTCACAACAAAGACAACAGTTGTAGCCAGTCCTGTAATAACCTGTATTAAGATTTATTTAAAAGGAAAGGAGAGTTGTTTACTAAGTTAAAGCAGGTAATCCTATAGATGCAGACGAGTTACAGTCTTAAATTTCAAAAGGTAAAAGAAGCTTCTATAATAAGCAAGCTCTGCATCTTTTTTAGGACTAACCCAGGCTAATCAGCTGGGGATCTCGTACTTATGCCTAGAAACTTTATCCCCCCAGAGTCCAAGCAGCTACAGATCATCAGTTCCTTCTATATGGGGTTTTTCATCCCCTTCCTGCCATGTGCTCTGAGCTGCAAACTCAGTTAATGGGAAGTCAAGAGCACAACAACAGTCTTTTGTTGTCTTTAACATCCCATAATAGTCTATCTGGTGTTGATGAACCTTTCCTGCCAGGCAGGGTGTAATGCATTCGGCTGTCAATCAACACTCCACCTAGGTAAAGTCTCTCTCCTCTGGTGATTTACAGAGCCACAGAGGCTCCCAATGCAACTATTCAGATATTAACCCAGGCAGCAACTCACAAGCATTCAATAAAGTGTAAACGCATTCTTATAATCCTAATACCTAATATTAACACAGGTGAGTCAAACTGATTCCACTGTGTGTTTGTCCCTGTTCAATGAAGACAGGGGCTTTTGCAAGAGCTAACACCTCATCTGCCAGTGTCACAGGCAGGCTGGACAGGGATGGTGTCTCTAGCCTCTGTTTGCCAGAAGCTGGGAATGGGTGATGGGGGGGGGATCACTTGATGATTCCGTGTTCTGGTCATTCCCTCTGAAGCACTTGGCATTGGCCGCTGAGCTAGATGGACCATTGTTCTGATGCAGTGGGCAGCTCTTATGTTCTCATGTTCACAGTCTGTAGGAGGAGTATCTACTCACTTGGACTCCCTGGGGAGCCACAGAAAGGAACAAGATGTGCTGAGGCAAGAAGGCCCAGTCTCAGAGCCCCCGGGGTCACGCTTCTCAAAGGCTAAAACTAGGCCCAGCCCATGAAGGGGGCACTGCCAGGAGAGACTGGATAAAGGCTGGAGCATCAAACAGCTTTGTAAACCTGAGAGAGCTGCCTTGGGGACAGACACAGGGAGAATCCCCAGAGTGACTCCTTTGATTCTGCTCGTCTCTGGCCTTTGGTTCTTAGAATTATAGAACTGGAAGAGGCCTTGAGAGGTCATCTAGGCCAGTCCCCTACACTCAAGGCAGGACTAAGTATTATCTAGACAATCCCTGACAGGTGTTTGTCCAGCCTGCTCTTAAATATCCCCAGTGATGGAGATTCCACAACCTCCCTACGCTATTTGTTCTGGAGTTTAACCACTCTGACAGTTAGGAAGTTTTTTCCTAATCTCCATCCTAAATTGCCCTTGCTGAAATTTAAGGCCATTACTTCTTGTCCTATCCTCAGAGGTTAAGAACAATTTTTTCTTCCACATCCCTGTAACAGCCTTTTATGTACTTGAAAACTATTATCATGTCCTCTCTACTCCAGACTAAACAAACCCAATTTTTCCAATTTTCCCTCATAGGTCATGTTTTCTAGACCTTTAATCATTTTTGTTGCTCTTCTCTGGACTTTCTCCAATTTGTCCACATCTTTCCTCATATGTGGCTCCCACAAATGGACACAGTACTCCAGTTGTGTCCTAATCTGCACAGAGTGGAGTGGAAGAATTACTACTTGTGTCTTGCTTACAGTACTCCCTCAAATACATCCCAGAATGATGTTTGCCCTTTTGCACTGTTGACTTATACTTAGCTTGTGATTCACTATGGCCCCCAGCTCCCTTTCCGCAGTGCTCCTTCCTGGGCAGGAATTTCCCATTTTGTACGTGTGCACCTGATTGTTCCTTCCTAAATGAAGCACTTTGCATTTGTCCTAATTGAATTTCATCCTATTTACTTCAGGCCTTTTCTCCAGATCATTTTGAATTTTAATCATAGAAGATCAGGGTTGGAAGGGAACACAGGAGGTATCTAGTCCAACCCCCTGTTCAAAGCAGGACCAATCCCCAGACAGATTTTTGCCCCACATCCCTAAATGGCCCCCTCAAGGATTGAACTCTCAGCCTTGGGTTTAGCAGGCCGATGCTCAAACCACTGAGCTCTCCTTCCCTGGCCTATCCTCTAAAGCACTTGCAACCCCTCCCAGCTTGGTATTGTCTGCAAACTTGGTAAGTGTAACAGAGGAGGTTACTGGGAAGGTTTCACCGTGTCTCAGAGGGTCACACCCTGGTGGGAGGAGCCTAGGCCTGTACTGGGATAAGGTCACTCTGTGCTTCACAGTGTGGCAGAACCTAGAGTGTCCATTAGCAGGGAAAAATCAGGGGGGAATCTGCATGTGGAATGGACAAAAGCCCCCTCTGCATTCTCTCACATTGCCCTTCTCGTCCTGGCAGGCTACAGATTAACGTCCACGTTTTGCTCCAGATCATTTCATCCTCCCAAAGGGAAGGAAATGGCTGCAATGGAGCTGGCTCAGGTAAGGTATCAGGGAGCTGGTGATGGGTTCTGCTTGGAGGGAGAGAAGCAGTACATGCATAGGAGGGTAGGAGCTGCTGGAGGTGGTGGGAGGCAGGAAATATCTCAGGTGGAGAAAGGGAGGGGACAGGATGTGACAAACCTGCTGAGACTTGTGTACTCTAGGGTGTGATGGGTTGTCACCCTGGGGTGCAGTCTGGGGGGCTCCTGGGAACCGCTGTGCCCTCTAACCCTCAAGCTGGGCTGGCCCTTCTCACACTGCTTTGCTGGAGATTCAGCCAGCCTCTCCAGGGCCTGTTATCACCCATCATGACAGTAGGTGACGCCATACACCCAACTAAGCTACCTGAGTGCTTTACCTGAGCTGCTCAAGGACAGATAGACGACGACAGCCAATTTCCCAGCTCCCCAGCCTTGCACACCTGCTGTAGTATAAATTCAGAATTATCCCATCTTATAGTGCACAGGGATCTCTGTAATGTCAGCTCATTCATATAGTTCCCCTTCCCCTCGATATGGGAGAGATATTCACAACAAGCCTGTGCTAACCAAGCTCAGCTTTTCCCCAAACACTCACTCAAAATGCACTGATTAAGATAAAGCATAAAACAAGTTTATTAATGGCAGAAAGGTAGATCTGAAGTAATTATTGTTAGAACAAAAAAGGAGCCGGTTGATCCAGAGGCGGATATGAATACAAGCTTCTCTATTGCGTTACTTGTTCCCCTGGACAGCTATCGAGTAAGCACTGGATTAGTTACATCACTCGCCTTTTATCCAAGTTTGTATGTAAACACCCACATCCGTTACAACACCCCAAAACCCCTTATTAAGTAGTAGAAACGCTCATACAATTAGTCTACCCACCCCTATCCACTGTCACAGTATTACACATATCATAGTGGCATTTTTACCTTGAAAATACCGTTCTTTGCAATAACGTGTTGCCACAAATTTCCCTAAACAGCAGTTCTCAGGGTATGGAGGAAGGGTCAATGAGCAGTTCTCGGGGAGGGAGGAAGGGGCCATAAGCCAGGGCTTGTTTATGTAGCTGGGAAAGGAAGGGAGGGGGAGGTAACATTTCTTTTACCTTCTTTCACACAAAGGACATTCATTCCAACAACTACATTTCTCATACAGCTACATCAATGTCAATTCTTACAAGCAACAGAGAGAGGAAAAATATGGCAACTTATTTGTTAAGCAAAGAATTCCTGCCTGCTTATGCCTTTGTCCCCAATGCATGTCAGCACATTAGCAGCTTTCCAGCTCTTTTACTGAACCCTAACGTATCCCAACAATTCTAAGTGATAGCAAACAGATCAAAGCAGATTATTTAGCAGATAACCAAAAGCTCAAACTAAGCCTAACATACTATCTGGATAGAATTTGAATTAGCAGTTTCTCACCCTGACTGATGATACAAGCAGTCCCCCAAGTTTCCATACACAAGCTAGAAATCCCTTTACCCTGGGAGCAGCAGTTCCCCCAGTTCAGTCTTTGTTCCTCAGGTGTTTCCAGGAGTTCTCTTGTGTGGGGAATGAGGCCAAGAGATGATGTCACACCCCACCTTATGTAGCTTTTCCATATGGCGGGAACCCTTTGTTCCAAACTCCGTTCCCAGTCCAGTTTGTGGAAAAATACAGGTACCAAAATGGAGTTTGTTGTCATGTGGTCTGGTCACATGTCCTAGCATGTCCTGCTGAGTCATAGTAGCCATGACTCATAGGCTGGCTGAAACAATCACAGGAAGGCTAAGCTCTTCCACGGTCCATTGTCTTTGTTGATGAGCCATCAGCTCTGTCTGGCTTCTTCATTGTTGTACCTGAAAGGCTCGTTGTGAGTGTTACCCAGAGTAAGCACATTTGAAATACAGATACAGAGTCAATATCCATAACTTCAAATACAAACATGATGCATGCACACAAATAGGATAATCATATTCAGCACGACACATCTTGCACAAAATGCATCATAATTATGTCCTAATCATATTATAACCATACCACTATGCTGAATATGGGGGTGTAGTGTCAGATAAGGCCTAATTTCAAGGCACGGGATTTGGGAATGGAACTTCCCCTCTTTGTGGAACAGGAAAAAACCCTCCAGCCAGGGCTGGGACAACTTCCCAGACTCCCAGTGCTGGAGCCGGAATCTACTGGCACATCATTAGTTACCACCAACCCCAATCTTTGTGGTAACTGCAAACTTTATCTGTGATGATTTTATATTCTGTTCTAGGTCATTGATAAGAATGTTAAATAGCACACGGGGAAAAAGCAATCCTTGTGGGAACCCGCTAGAAATAAATCCACTCGACCATGGTTCCCCATTTACAATCCCAGTTTTTAATCTATTTAATGTATGCTGTGTTTATTTTGTATCATTCTAGTTTTTTAGTCAAAATATTGTGCTGAATCAAGTCATATGCCTTACAGAAGTCTAGATATATTACATCAATAATATTAGCTGCAACCAAACTTTTGATCTCATCTAATAAGGATATCCAGTTAGTTTGATAGGATCTATTTTCTCTAAACCTTTGTTAACAGGTACTAATTATATTACCTTCCTTTAATTCTTTATTAACAAAATCCAGTATCAACTGCTCCATTATTTTGCTCAGTATTGATATCAGACTGACACTCTTGTAATTAACTGGATCATCTCTTTTACACTTTTTAGTATTGGCACAGCATTAGCTTAATTCCAGTCTTCTGGAATTTCCCCAGTGTTCCAAGTCCTAATTACAATCAACATTAATAGTCCACCACACTCCTCCACCAGGTCTTTAAAAACTCTTGGATACAAGTTATCCGGACCTGCTGATTTAAACATGTCTAACTGTAATAGCTGCTGTTTAATGTCCTTGTGAGTTCTTGTTGGAATGGAAAGAGTGTCATCGTCAACATCTTATGATACGAGTACAGCATCTGTTTTTCTCCAAATCCAGGAGAGAACACTTATTGAACACTTTTACCTCTTCTGCATTATTTTTGATAATTCTGCCATTTCCGTCTAGTAATTTATCACTACCATTGTTAGGATTAATATACTTTTCAAACCTTCCTTCTTATTTTCATTGATTGGTCATTGATTTCCCTTACCAATTTTCTACAATTCTGACCTTCTAACTCAGGGGTGAGCAACCTTTCAGAAGTCTTCATTTATTCACTCTAATTTAAGGTTTTGAGTGCGCCAGTAATACATTTTAACATTTGTAGAAGATCTTTCTCTGTCTATAATATATAACTAAACTATTGTTGTATGTAAAGTAAATAAGGCTTTTAAAATGTTTAAGAAACTTCATTTAAAATGAAATTAAAATGCAGAGCCCCCCGGACTGGTGGCCAGGACCCGGGCATTGTGAGTGCCACTGAAAATCAGCTTGCGTGCTGCCTTCAGCACCCGTGCCATAGGTTGCCTACCACTGTGTGACGTTATTGATATAAACTGGGACCATATAGAACATGGTTTGCAACCAAGGTCCTGTAGTGGCACCAAATCTTAGGTAAAGGGGGTCATCTAAGGTGTCCAAGACCAGATTATGGGTTGCTGGTTATGATTATGCTGTCTATATGTATGTATCATTTTGTAGTTGAAGTTATAAGTATTGGCTTTATACTGTCTGTATTTTGTATTTGTGCTCTGCTTCTGGGTGACATCCCAGACAAGTTGGTGTTAGCTCTGCCTAGCCTGCTTGATGGCCCATTAAGGACCATCAGCTATTCAGCTGACCCATTGAGAGAAGGCAGACACGCCTTGTAACTCAGCAAAGTGCAGGGACTTGTCCATGTGACTCCAGACTCCATTTTGCTGTAATTTTCCACAGTAAGGACAAAGAGGTTCTTACACCTGGAAAAGCCTATATAAGGCTGATGCCTCATCTCCATCTGGTCTTCAATCCTGCTTCTTACCTCTGGAGGGACTTTGCTACAAGCTGAAGCTCTGCACAAAGGACTAATGACCCATCCCAGCTGGGGATGTACTCCAGAGACTTGATTTGAACCTGCAGTTTATGCCATCACTGCTACAAGCCTGAACTAAGAATTTTGCCATTACTGTATGTAATTGATTCCATCTAACCAATTCTAGCTCTCATCTCTACCTTTTTCCCTTTATGAATAAACCTTTAGATTTTAGATTCTAAAGGATTGGCAACAGCATAATTTGTGAGTAAGATCTGATGTGTATATTGACCTGGGTCTGGGACTTGATTTTTTGGGATCGAGAGAACCTTTTTATTTTACTGGGGTGTTGGTTTTTATAACCATTCATCCCCAGGACGAGTGGCACTGGTGGCGATACTGGGAGACTGGAGTGTCTAAGGAAATTGCTTGTGTGACTTGTGGTTAGCCAGTGGGGTGAAACCGAAGTCCTTCTTGTCTGGCTTGTTTGGTTTGCCTTAGAGGTGGAAAAACCCCAGGCTTGGGCTGTGACTGCCCTGTTTGAGCAATTGGTCCTGTATTGGCACTCACATTTGGGTCCCGCCAGAACTGCCTCGTCACACCCTGTTCTAACTAATATTCTTTACTACTGACTTCCCTTTTCTTCCTTATATTTTATTTGGAGAGTGTTTCCTACCAGGGAGCCATCAGCAGGGTCCAGAGACAGCCCCATCTCCTATATCAAACTGTGGCTAGTAGGTATGTGATAAATGTGACGCCCCTGCCTGCGTCTGTCAGCTGGGAGACACAAAGACTCTCTCTTTCTACCCTCTGATGCTGCCTGGCTGCTCTAAGCTAGGTGAGGTGGGACTCTGTTAACATGTGCCTCCCGGAGCTTCCATTTACCTGGTGCTGCTGTTCCGTGAATAGTGGGGTTGTGAGTGGGGCAGCAGGTCCTGAGTGCTGGACTCTTGCTCTTTCAGGGGCCGGCGACCTTCGAGGAGGTGGCTGTGTATTTCACCAGGGAGGAATGGGCTCTGCTGGACCCTGTTCAGAGAGCCCTCTACAGGGATGTCATGCAGGAGAACTATGAGACGGTGACCTCACTGGGTAAGGAGTCCTGTCCCCTGGGTTATTAGAACCTGTGGGGTCTCTGAAGAACCTGAGTAGTAATAACTTTATACCTTTATTCGTCATACAAGTTTTGACAAGTTTCCTTGCCCCCTTTTTTTTGCCTTATCTCTCACCCACTAGAATCATTTTTGGACATGTGCCTTTTTGGTGCTGTCACACATTTTAAAATTGCATTGAATGTATCCTTATTGGCTACATTAGTAACTATATTAATAACTGTAGCTTTCATGCCTTTTCCTCATTTTAAGAGGAAAATATGCTACTTGTAGAATTCTAAATTGAGTAAATAGGTGTGTGACTCATGCATGGCTTGTGTGACAGTCAGATGAGCTCCTCTTTCGATAGGAGAGCGTATAATGTTTCCATTCAGGACCCCACGGGTGAAGGGAGAACAGAGCTGTGGGAGGGGAGGAGAAGGGGGGAGTAGATAATTCTGGGCTGCCAGGACATGGGGAGGGTGTGTGCAGGGTTAGAGCTAAGAAGCAGCAGGGAGGGATGAGGTAGTGAGAGATGAAGAGGGAACACAAGACTCTCCCAAGGTGCCGGAAGGTGGTGCTGGCTGAGAGTAATGGGAAGAAGTGGAGAGGAGTGTGCAGGAAGGGCACCGAGGAAGTGGCTCAGTCTCAGGTGTTGAAGCTAAGTGGCCTGTCCTTGTGGAAGAGTGGGACCCCTTGGGGGTCTAGTGCACTCAAGGGGCACCTCCCAAGGACTGTTTAAAAGCCAGGGCATTGCAGCCTTATGCGGAAAAGATATAAAACAAGAAAAGGATCTAAATGCGTGTTTACCATCACTCCCTCTCAGTCCTCATGGGAATCCCTGATCCGTTCCAAAGTGTATTAAAACCTTCCTTAAAGGCTTACCTCTTGGTTATCAGGTCATGTCCATTTGTTAGAGGGTTTTCCCTTCACCCTCCCACTTCCCTGGTGGTTCTCACGCAGACAGCAAGCAGCAAAAGACCAGAAGTCTGAAGCACAGATAATGCGATGTTTATTGGGGTTATTTCCAAGCAAGCATATTCCACTGCCCTAATGAACTTACACGTAGAAAAATTAATTATGCAGCAGACAGAAACAATTAGAGAACCAGACTAATTAACAAGGTAAAAGTGGTGGCCATAAAGATAAAACAATACAGAAATGAGGGTTTCACAACCACAACAATTAATAAGGGATTTCTTGCCAGACCGGATGCTATCAGACTAAGTTTTCATTAACCATCTTAAGATTCAGAGAGGTAGCCATGTTAGTCTGGTTCTGTAAAGGCAGCAAAGAATCCTGTGGCACCTTATAGACTAACAGACGTTTTGCAGCATGAGCTTTCGTGGGTGAATACCCACTTCGTCGGATGCAAGTAGTGGAAATTTCCAGGGGCAGGTAGATATATGCAAGCAAGAAGCAGGCTAGAGATAACGAGGTTAGATCAATCAGGGAGGATGAGGCCCTGTTCTAGCAGTAGAGGCGTGAAAACCAAGGGAGGAGAAACTGGTTCTGTAGTTGGCAAGCCATTCACAGTCTTTGTTTAATCCTGAGCTGATGGTGTCAAATTTGCAGATGAACTGAAGCTCAGCAGTTTCTCTTTGAAGTCTGGTCCTAAAGTTTTTTTGCTGCAGGATGGCCACCTTAAAATCTGCTATTGTGTGGCCAGGGAGGTTGAAGTGTTCTCCTACAGGTTTTTGTATATTGCCATTCCTAATATCTGATTTGTGTCCATTTATCCTTTTCCTTAGAGACTGTCCAGTTTGGCCGATGTACATAGCAGAGGGGCATTGCTGGTATATGATGGCATATATTACATTGGTGGATGTGCAGGTGAATGAACCGGTGATGGTGTGGCTGATCTGGTTAGGTCCTGTGATGGTGTTGCTGGTGTAGATATGTGGGCAGAGTTGGCATCGAGGTTTGTTGCATGGATTGGTTCCTGAGCTTGAGTTACTATGGTGCGGTGTGCAGTTACTAGTGAGAATATGCTTCAGGTTGGCAGGTTGTCTGTGGGCGAGGACTGGCCTGCCATCTTAAGATCTGTTTCTTTATCTGGTGGCGATGGGCACTATCAGGACAGGATCATCTTCCTAACAGCCCAGTAGCATCTTATTTCAGTGTGACTGGTTTGGGATGTGAGGATGTGACCCTTCGCTTCCCAGCTTATGGCTGCCCCTGCTGCTTAGCCAAAGGCCTTAGCCTAAGAACAAGGCCTCAGACTGTCACAGTGAGAGAAGGCCCATACACAGGCGGACTGAGATTTTGATTCTTAGCTAGTTACAGGGGTATAAAGACAAAGTGATAAAAATACCCCTAAGTTCTTAAACTATAGGCTTTACAGGCAGGCCTGAATGTCTATTCTAACAGTGGGTTCTAGCCCTTTCTACCCCATTCTGTGTCTGTCTTGTCTATTTAGATCAGGGGTCGGCAACCTTTCAGCAGTGCTGTGCCGAGTCTTCATTTATTCACTCTAATTTAAGGTTCCGTGTGCCAGTAACACATTTTAACGTTTTTAGAAGGTCTCTTTCTATAAGTCTATAATATAGAAATAAACTATTGTTGTATGTAAAATAAATAAGGTTTTTAAAATGTTTAAGAAGCTTAATCTAAAATTAAATTAAAATGCAGAGCCCCCCCTCGGACCAGGGGCCAGGACCGAGGCAGTGTGAGTGCCACTGAAAATCAGCTCGCTGCCGCGGGTTGCCTACCCCTGATTTAGATTGTAAATTCTTCAGGGCATGGGCCATCTACTATTCTCTGTTTGCACTTTGAGCCAAGGAAGATGGCCTTGGGATGCGTAGCCTTATTTGGGGTGTGTTCATAGAATCATAGAATCTCAGGGTTGGAAGGGACCTCAGGAGGTCATCTAGTCCAACCCCCTGCTCAAAGCAGGACCAAACCAACTAAATCATCTCAGCCAGGGCTTTGTCAAGCCTGACTTTAAAAACCTCTAAGGAAGGCGATTCCATCACCTCCCTAGGTAACCCATTCCAGTTCTTCACCACCCTCCTAGTGAAAAAGTTTTTTCTAATGTCGAACCTAAACCACCCCCTCTGCAACTTGAGACCATTACTCCTTGTTCTGTCATCTTCTACCACTGAGAACAGTCTAGATCCATCCTCTTTGGAACCCCCTTTCAGGTAGTTGAAAGCAGCTATCAAATCCCTCCTCATTCTTCTCTTCTGCAGACTAAACAATCCCAGTTCCCTCAGCCTCTCCTCATAAGTCATGTGCTCCAGCCCCCTAATCATTTTTGTTGCCCTCCGCTGGACTCTCTCCAATTTGTCCACATCCTTCTTGTAGTGTGGGGCCCAAAACTGGACACAGTACTCCAAATGAGGCCTCACCAGTGCTGAATAGAGGGGAATGATCACATCCCTCGATCTGCTGGAAATGCCCCTACTTATACAACCCAAAATGCCATTAGCTTTCTTGGCAACAAGGGCACCCTGCTGACTCATATCCAGCTTTTCGTCCACCGTAACCCCTAGGTCCTTTTCTGCAGAACTGCTGCCCAGCCATTCGGTCCCTAGTCTGTAGCAGTGCATGGGATTCTTCCGTCCTAAGTGCAGGACTCTGCACTTGTCCTTGTTGAACCTCATCAGGTTTCTTTTGGCCCAATCCTCTAATTTGTCTAGGTCCCTCTGTATCCTATCCCTACCCTCCAGTGTATCAACCACTCCTCCCAGTTTAGTGTCATCTGCAAACTTGCTAAGGGTGCAGTCCACACCATCCTCCAGATCGTTAATGAAGATATTGAACAAAACCGGCCCCAGCACCGACCCTTGGGGCATTCCACTTGATACCGGCTGCCAACTAGATATGGAACCATTGATCACTACCCGTTGAGCCCGACCATCTAGCCAGTTTTCTATCCACCTTACCGTCCAGTCATCCAGCCCAGACTTCTTTAACTTGCTGGCAAGAATACTGTGGGAGACTGTATCAAAAGCTTTACTAAAGTCCAGAAATAGCACATCCACTGCTTTCCCCTCATCCACAGAGCCAGTTATCTCATCATAGAAGGCAATTAGGTTAGTCAGGCATGACTTGCCCTGGGTGAATCCATGCTGACTGTTCCTGATCACTTTCCCCTCCTTTAAGTGGTTCAGGATTGATTCCTTGAGGACCTGTTCCATGATTTTTCCAGGGACTGAGGTGAGACTGACTGGCCTGTAGTTAGTAATGTTGATTTGATTTATCAACTTAATGTAATGTGTATTGTAATTATTTTAATTAATTAATAATAATACTTAATCATTTATATTAATTAATATGAGTTTAGGCTCGCCAATTTGTTTGATCAGAAGATAAAAGTTTGTGTTTCGAATCGGGTTCCACAGAATTGATAAAGGGACCTTTGGGGGTATGACAGGAAGCTCACAGTGAGACAGATATAGTCATAAAGACTTATTTCTTTTTATAGAAATAAATGCCGGAAATCCTTCCTCTTATGCCCAAATTTCAGTCTTCCCCCATAGAAATGTTAGGGTACGCTTACTCCATAGGCTAGTATGTGTATGCGTATGGATGGCAGGTATCTGCGCACTTGTGGGGTACTTGTTAAGTCTGTGAGTACAACAAAATCCCATTTACTATTCTTCATTGTCTGTTGGTCTCGGTAAAGGGTCTTAGACCTAAGTGTAGGCACTTTATTTGAGCATAGGAAAAACAGTTCCTTTTCTGGGTAAAAGGGCACAGGATATAGCTATGCTAACTTTGCTTTAGCTTAAAATGCAGGTTTTTGGCTTGTAGGTTTCTTGCATTACAGCCAAACTTATTTTTAATAAGAATTAATAAACCTATCACAGTACTGTACTTATTAGAAAAGAGATATTGATGCAGGCAAGCAGATGAATCCTGAGGGCTACAGATGTTACTGCCTAAAAATGAGATGGGGTTAAAACTATGGAATATTCTTTGTGACAAGTATCCCACAAATTCCACTGACCTCCCTTGTTTTCTTTGCCTGCAGTAGGGTTTCCAATTTCCAAACCTGATATGATCTCGCAGCTGGAACGAGGGGAAGAGCCGTGGGTCCCAGACCTCCAGGGCTCTGAGAAAGAAGTGGTCCCGAGCTGCCTTCACAGGTGAGGACTTGGTTAAACAACTCAACAACTGCTTAGGAATGCAGGAAACATTTGGGATGCCCTACAAAGACCCTGTGAGCTCTCCAAGTTCAGGATTGTTTCCTGCAGATGTGGAATCATTATGGCAGATGTCACTCATGGCTTCCCTCCTATTCTGACTGACAACTGGCAGCAGGTCCCTCCCTGATCTCACTTTCCCCTGAGAGTTATGGTGCAATGAGGACCCAGAACTGATGCCTTCCTCTCTTCTCTGTGGAAGGGTTTGGGGAAAATCAGCACCTGATAGGCTTGATCTCTCCCACATATATTTTGTATCAGAGGGGTAGCTGTGTTAGTCTGGTTCTTTGCTGCTTTTACATATATTTTGGTTTGTTCATCCCTTTTTCCATTCCTCTCTCTGACATTTCCTTTTTCTCAGGCACAGGGAGTGACCTATGTCTGGATTCTCTCTGTCTCCCATCCGGCGATGGGCTGGTGAGTGAGAACGAGGAGGAGAAACCCCAGCAGGAAGACACTGTGCAAGTAGATCCACATTGGATGTTATCAGGAAGATCCAAAGGGAATGTTTCCAGGAGTTGTGCACTCCCAGAAAACACAAAAGCCTGTGAGACTCAGCAGAGGCCAGAGGAAAACTACAGTAGCCACTCAGACCTTATTCCACGCAACAGAATCAACTTGGAAGAGAGACGCTACATGTGCCATGAGTGCGGGAAAAGCTTCAATCAGCGCTCAAACCTTATCACACATCGGAGAATCCACACGGGGGAGACACCCTACATGTGCTCTATGTGCGGGAAAAGCTTCGGGCAGAGCTCTCACCTTATCACACATCAGAGAATCCACACAGGGGAGATGCCCTACACGTGCTCTGAGTGTGGGAAAAGCTTCAGTTACAGCTCAGCCCTTATCAGATATCGGAGAATCCACACAGGGGAGATGCCCTACACGTGCTCTGAGTGCGGGAAAAGCTTCAGTCAGAGCTCAAACCTTATTACACATCAGAGAATCCACACTGGTGAGACGCCCTACACGTGGTCTGAATGCGGGAAAAGCTTCGGGCGGAGCTCTGACTTTATCAGACATGAGAGAATCCACACAGGGGAGACGCCCTACACATGCTCTGAGTGCGGGAAAAGCTTCGGGCGGAGCTCTCACCTTATCACACATCAGAGAATCCACACAGGGGAGACGCCCTACACGTGCTCTGAGTGCGGGAAAAGCTTCAATCAGTGCACAAGCCTTATTAGACATCAGAAAATCCACATGAGAGAGAATTGTTATAAATCCCTTGACTAGGGCTGGCCAAAGTTTTTTTTTTTTTAATTACATTTGCTAATTCCCACATAGTGATTTTTGCACCATCTTCACCGTGGTGTCTCAGCTCCACCACATCAGTTGCCTGCTTCTGCCTTTTGCAGCTCACCCTTCTTTGGGGTCAGTCCTGTTATCTTTTCTATCAGCTCCTTTCCTTTTGAGTCACAGGAGTGTGTGTCCCTCCTGCCAGGAATGTTCATCAGCTCCAGGTGGGGGGAGAGAGGTTTGATCCCAACAAGCTACACTGAGGCAAAAACTACCTGAGCCTGACATCCACTAGGGCTGTACATGGCCTTGGCTGCTCAAGTTAGTGATCTTGGGGTAAAAAGGAAATTTTAGTTGTAGAGCAGATGTGCCCAGGTGCAGGGGTTGGCATTAGCTTCCCCCTTTACCTAACCTAAACGCCATCACTTTCCCTAGTCTAAACAAACCCTGAGCATCACGGTTATACTGTTCCCCCATTTCACAGCAATTGTTAGTTGGTAATTATAAAATACCAAGAAAATCTCAGATTTACACCTTTTTTCAGATTCTTGAACCTGGATATAAAATGTTTGCAAATGTTGCCCATTTCCTCTTTATTCATTTATCAAATATTGATGTGAAACACTCAGATTTTGCCTCCTATCGACAACTGATATAAAATCCCTCTGATTTTCCACTTTCCTCTCTATAATTTGCAAAATGGATCCAAAATCTCTCAAATTGGGAACTCTTTCATTTCTGAACGTTGCTCTCAAAGCTCAGGTTTTGCCTCTTTCTATCTCATTATCAAATGTCAGTTAAAAATCTTCTCAGGTTTGCGGCTGTTCCCCGTGTTTCTAAATCCCAGCAACTTCTTCCTTCGAGGGAACCTGTTGCCCTGAGTCCTTCTCCATCCTGGAGGTTGCAGGGGGTTAAATTGCCCAGAGATCATCTTTCCCGTCTCCTTTGAGAATCATTTGTTCCCTCCTTTACCTCTGGACCCTTTTCTTTTCTCCAGCTGGCACGGGATGAGGAGGTCACTCTGAGTGCAGTGTGAGTTGAGAAGTATCCCAAACCCCATGGCAAATGGCCTCTGTGAGGGGTTGCTTCCCTCAGTGTTAAGATGCAGCCACCTCTGGGGTGGATCTAGGGTGGCCATTATTTGCTAGTGACAGGCATGGACATTTCTTACCTATTTTGTCCCTCCAGGCCTTCCATACTCCAGTTCAAGAGACTTCCCCTAGGGCTCCCTCTGCCTGTGTGACTGGCCAGCAGGGGGCGGTGGTCACTTTCTATCCACTTCTCAGGCACTGTGAGGTAACAGTGTTGCTGGGTGGGGGTGGGGCTGTGTGGGGAGATAGCAGCTGAAGGGGGATTGTGGTGGGGGAGGCCTCTGGGTGGCTGGGCAGGGGGTACCCTAGTGAGGTTGGTGGGTTCTGGAGATTTGGAGTTTCAGGGGGTGGCTGTGATGTGCCCAGCCCTGAGGCTGTGGGTCCTGGAGGTGGGTATCGCTGGGGGCCTGGTGGCTGCAGAACAGCCGGGGTGGGCGTCTCTTGGGGAGGCGGGACAGGGGGTTAGAGGGAGCCTGGTGCTGTGCCAGGGGCTCTGTCTGGGCTTCCCCCGCAGACTCCTGGGATCGCTGCCCTGCCCAGTGCACAGAGCTGGGGGAAGGGATCCCTGGCACTAGGTCAGGGGATGCCAGGGAAGCAGAGTGAGGGGTCCCACTGAAAAGCATCAGGGGATCCCGCTGGGTGGAGGAGGGGGTCCCAGGCAAATGGCAGGGCAGATCCTGCTGGGGGGGGATCCTAGGCAGGCAGTGAGGGACTGAGTTCCCAGTGGGGTCCCTTTTGGGGGGTCTCTGGCTGTTTGGGTCTCTTGGTGGGGGGAACCCTTTGGGATTCCCAACCTGTCAATGAAGATCTGGTGGGGGTTGTCTGGCCGGTGGGGCTCTGAGGGGTATCTGAGGTCCCTGGCCAGGGACTCTGGGGGCTGGGTCCCAGGGAATATCTGGGTGGGGGCTGGGTGGGGTTCTGGGGTCTGCGCCTCGCTTCTTCTCCCTGATTAGCTTATGCCAGAATCCTGGCTCCAAGCACTGCCCGACATTCCCCGGCCAGGCCCAGTCACTGTGATAACTTTCTAGCCACTTATCAAACACTGTGAGGTGAAATCACAGATTTTTGCTCTTCTCCCTTCTTGAAAACCGCAGGAACTTCCAGTTCCATTGTCCCAGATTGTCCAGTCCATTGTCCAGTCCTTGTCCTGGATCTGGGGGTGAGGGAGGTGGGAGGGGGATCAGCACTGCCGCACAATGGTCCCTTCCCCAGCGTTCTGGACTCATTGTTTCTGAACTCTGGTTTCATTGAGACCATTGTTAATCCAGAGTCACTGTATGGAAAGACAAGGAGTGACTCCAGATGGACAGTGGGGCAAATGAGATCAGCAATTCTCCCTGTGAGGAGGGGCTCTCATTAGCTGCTGTCCCCAGAGAGCTAAAGGAGGGAAGCTGCTCAAACGCTCTGTCCCTCTCTGCTCAGGATACTGGGGTTCAGCTTCCTGGGTCAGACGCTGCAGCCTCCATTGTGATCTGGGAGACCAGGCTTAGCTGCTGCTGCTCCCCCAGCGGGTTTCTGTGCTGGGAAGTGACCTGAATTCAAGCTGCTTCTCTGCCTGGCCCAGGGGATGACTTTCTCCAGCTGGTCCTAGCCCCCTAGGGCAGCCCTGGGCCCTGTTAATACTAAATTCTGAGCCAGAGTCTCCAGGTAACTGACAGACCTCAGGGAAAGTGCTGGGGACTGGAAAGAAAGTGACTCTGCACAAACAGCCCCTCCTCATTTCTCCTCCCAGTAGCAATTGCCAGGAGAAAATCCAGCCCTGGGAGAGCAAAGCCCCCAGGAATGGGACTTTCCCAGCCAGAGGGGCAGGGAGAGAGGACAGGGAAGGAGAGACTGAAAGGGGCAGTGGTAGAAATGACACATGTATTGCTGCATCCTTGGGCAGAACCACTTTCCAGTGAACAAAACAAGGATCAGACAGAGGAAAAGCCAGTTCCTGACTCCATATTCCCCCTGCTGGGGTGTGGCTGCCGTGGGGTCACACTAAGTACACTAAGCACACTAAGCACTGAAGTTAAATTAATAGAATGTTTTTTTATGACCAAGTCTTATGAAATCAACTGAAGTCCTTTGTTTTCTTTCATCTGAGCAGGGTTTCTAGTTTTCCAACTTGATGTGATCTCCCAGCTGGAACAAGGGGAAGAGCCATGGGTCCCAGACCTCCAGGGTTCAGAGGAAAGAGAGATCCTGAGATCTTCCTGCACAGGTGAGGAAACATTAAACCACCTCAGAATCTGTAAGTGCCTGAAGGAAACATCTGGAATGCCCAACAAAGCCCTTGGGGAGGTCTCTCAGTTCATTATTGTCCGTAGCAGGAGTCGTATCCTCAGGGTAAATATAGTTCATGGCTTCCTATAGATCCTAGCAGACACCGGGCAGTAGCTTCCTCCCTTCCCCCTGCGTATTTGGATGGGATGTGAAGGCTGAATTCATCCCCCTCCTCTCTCCTATTTGGGGGAAGAGTTTGGGGGAGTTCAGCTCCTGATTTTTATTTGACCTGTCTTCAGCACTTGTTTTTGTTTGGTCTTCCCCTTTCCATCCCTGTTTGATGTTTCTGTCTCTATCACAGCAGGTGATGCAATGGCATGTGAGAAAGAGGAGCAGAATTCTCAGCCTGAAAATGTTGAGCCAGTGGGTAAAAACAGAGCATTATCGCAAAGATCAAAAAGGAATGTGTCCAGGAGTCATGAGCAGGGAAAATCCTGGGAGATTCAGCACAGACCAAAAACAGATCAAGGAAACCAGCCAGGGAAGAAAGTGGATAAATTTATTTCTTCTTGGGGAACTCACAAGGTCCTCATGGAAACCACAACACAGCAGGATATCCTCAGGCGAAAGAGAAAAAATACATGCAGGGAAAGTGGAAAAACCTTCTCTCACAGCTCAGCCCTTTCTGTATATCAGAGAATCCACACAGGGGACAGGCCCTATGAATGCACTGAGTGTGGGAAAACCTTCAATCGCAGTTCACACCTTATTAGGCATCAAACAATCCACAGAGGAGAGAGGCCCTATGAATGCCGTGAGTGTGGGAAATGCTTCACTAGCAGCTCAAACCTTTCTCAACATCAGAGAATCCACACAGGGGAGAGGCCCTTTGAATGCAGTGAGTGTAGGAAAACCTTCAATTGCATTTCACACCTTATTAGGCATCAAACAATCCACAGAGGAGAGAGGCCCTATGAATGCCGTGAGTGTCGGAAATGCTTCACTAGCAGCTCGGCCCTTTCTGTTCATCAGAGAATCCACACAGGGGAAAGGCCCTTTGAATGCCGTGAGTGTGGGAAACGCTTCACTAGCAGCTCAAACCTTTCTCAACATCAGAGAATCCACACGGGGGAGAGGCCCTTTGAATGCCGTGAGTGTGGGAAAAGCTTCACTCAAAGATCAGTCCTTTCTAGACATCAGAGAATCCACACAGGGGACAGGCCCTATGAATGCATTGAGTGCGGGAAAACCTTCAATCGCAGTTCGCACCTTATTAGGCATCAAACAATCCACGAGGAGAGAGGCCCTATGAATGCAGTGAGTGTGGGAAATGCTTCACTAGCAGCTCAAACCTTAGATTTAATTTACCCTGGTTCCTCAACTGTTGCTACAGCTCTAGTACCCATCAATCCAAAGACTGAGAGAAATGGAGAGTTCCAACCATTGTCCTTTTAGTATCTTATTGTTCCTCTCTCTGTTTTTTGTGCTGGCCTTTCTATTCTATCATTTTCTGCCTTTGTTTAGTTGGTAACAGTTGGTTTCCATCACTCACGTTTGTTTGTTTAAATCTCTATCCGTTGTTAAATAAATTTTTTGCTTGTTCGATAACTGTACTCAGGTGCTGTGTGAGATACAGTAGCAATGGCCCACAGTAAAACTAGTAACCTGGGATACTTGGGGAAGAGAGGATCTGGGATTTCACCGAGTATCTGGTGATCCGGGCTGGACCCCAGAGGGGGACACATTGAAGGAACTCAAGGGTTAAGGTGGCTGCTGTAGCTCAGAGGAGGGTCCTTGAGTTCCAGCAAGCTGGTGAGTTTGGTCACTAACATCCAGCTGCCAAATGCAAAACTCCCTCTTCCTTGTGGCAGGTGGCAACAAGGAGACTCACAGTCCTCAGCACCCTGAGAAGGGTCACAATGTGTCTCTATGTTGATCGACCTGTCAAATTCACACAGGGAAAGCTCCCGATAGCAGAAAACTCTGCCCTATGAAATCATGGAACATGTGCTCTTTGCTCTGTGAAAGCATGTAAAGAATCCAAGCGCTGGAGGACAGGGTTTGGGTCCAGAGCGACCTAGACAAATTGGAGGGTTGGGCCAAAAGAAATCTGAGGAGGTTCAACAAGGAGAAGTGCAGAGTCCTGCTCTTAGGATGGAAGAATCCCAGGCACTGCCACAGACTGGAGACTGACGGAGTGAGGGGGGATTTGATAGCAGCCTTCAAGTACCTGAAAGAGCAGCAGTGTGGGCTTTCTCCTGGCCACTTTTGCTGGGCTGGGCAGGCGTCCTGGAGGCCTTTCTAGAAGAGAACTGGGAACGGAGTTAGAAAAACCAATGTGAAAACCAGAACCTCAGGTTTAGACTCATTTATTTATAATATTAAATCTTCAATTCTAGTGTCACAATGAATACAATTGCTTCAGCCTGATAGTTGCCCAAAGGGAAACTTAACTTCTCTCCAAAGGGAGTGGAGAGAAAACACTTTTCAGAGTCCAAGAGAGACAAGGTGGTGAGGGTAAGAGCTTTCAGAGGACCAACCTCTGTTGGTGAAAGAGACAAGCTGTGGAGCTAACCCCACACACTTCTTCAGTTCTGTGTAGCCTGGAAGGTCATCTCCTCCATAACCAGCAGTTAGAACATAAGAACAGCCACACTGAGTCAGACCAGTTCATCTAGCCCACTCTCCTGAAAGTGGCCAATGCCCAGCACCCCAGAGGACCCCTGGGGCCAACATGGATACAAAACCACCACCACCAAGGTTAAAATCAATGCACATGGGAGAAGGATCTTGTGTTTCATTCCTTATGTCCTAATCCCATCGTGTGGCCATTTCCTTTTCTTTTCTGTTAAAAGCTTTGGTGTTTTGCACAGAAACATTATTTCCCCAGGAGAGACCCAGGAGTGGGGGCTGCATTCCTGTGCCAAACAGTCACTGGAAGGGGGCAGACAAAGGCCTTTAGGACGAGGCGTCCGTCACTGTCAAAAGATCATCTCCCTCCTGCAGGTCACTGGCAGCCTGAATTTGTTCCTTATCCTCCCAGAGTCTGGGGGCTGGAATCAGCACTACCCAGCCCCTCCGTATGTAGCAGGAACAAACACAAACCTGGTCTTTAAAACAAACTGTCCCCTTCCTTCTCAGGGAAGATTTTTCTGTGATTGAAGTTGAGCTTCAGTTCCCCTCTCCTAGGGGCGGGGCAGGTGTGGGCCAGCTCCCAGTGAGATCTGTTTTCACCTTTGCCCCCTTTCAGTCACTCTGGGATCCTAACTCTGCTCCCAGCTGTCAGGCAGCTTCCAGCCCATCCACCCTGTTCATTAACTCCATGGTCATGTGTCACCCCCTTTGCCAGCGCACAGAGCCTGCAGGAAAGCTACTCTTGCGAGATGCATTGGTGGTATAGTGGTGTGCGTAGGTGTCTTCCAAGCAATTCATCTGGGTTTGATTCCCAGCCAATACAATAATGGCTTTTCTCTTCTGTTGTTTCCTCATTGGGAAGTGGTTTAATTTCAGTCACATTGTGTTACAATCACATTATCAATAGAATGAGACAATAAATGTGTCAAAGTCCAGCAGGTCATACAGGATGGAAGCACACAAGGGGCTGGAATGTGTCATCTGAGAAAGACAGAACCCTTGGAAACCTGCATCTCCCATCCACTGGCCTTGCGTGTTATGATTCCAGCTGCGTGAGCTGTTTGTAGGATGTTCCAGCATGATGGGGAAATGAAGTTTTGAGTCAGTTTTTGCTCCTGCAGATTCCTTTGCTGTTACAATTATAATGACATGAACAAAAGGGAGGCAAAATAAACATAAACCCCAAGTTGCAATACAGGTGGGGAAAGAGACGATCACGGTTAAGCCAAACACGTCAAAATAAAAATTAATACTAAAAAAGGGGCGGGGGGAAGAGATCAGGTATGTGGAGATCCCCTTGATATTTCAATGCACATTGTTAGAATCAAAGTTCATACTTGACACTGGAAAACTACCTGTCTCTCTGAACACCTGTGTTGAGCAAGATGGAGTTGGGACACCTGTTCTGCTTCAATCATTTATTGTCTCTCTGTTCTCTCCTTCTTCTCCCCCCAATTCCTCATCTCCAATGTCTCTGCCTTTCTCCTCTTGCTCCCTCTCCCCTGCCCTTTCCAGGAACTCACACTCTACAGCATTTAGGACAAGCCAGAGCTCCCATGTTCTGCACATGAGCCTGTGTCAGAGGACGTGTGACCCCGGTCAGAACCAGTCACCAGATCAATATGACCCTTTATGGGCGACTTCTCTGCCTGCTCTGCAATTTACATCTCCCCTCTCCCCCCGCCCGCAAACAGGGTGGGGTACAGCTCTGACTGAGAGGCCTCACAGGAGAAATTTCAGCCAAAAGACAAATTAGTGTGAAATGTTGAGAAATGAAGAGCCTCCCAAATCCCCAGAACTCTAGTGTCACACCCATGGCACCAGCACAGGGAACCCAGTGAAATGGGGTTACAGAATACAAGGGGGGAGGCAGCAGGGAGAGAGTTGACAGGGAATCTCTCTTTTTCCTTCTCTCTTCACTTTCTGTTCTTCTCTTTCCTTCCAGGAACTGCAGTCACAGCAGGGAAGGGTTTGTCTCCGTGTCTGTCACGGAGGTGGTGGAAGTGACGGATTCTGTGACTTCCTGCAACCTCCGTGACTTCTGCAGTGGGCACAGTGGCTGACTCCAGGGCCACTCAATCAACTGGCTCCAGGGACCGCCCAAGCAGCGGCCAATGCAGCTGCCCCGGGGACCACTTTACCAGTGGTCCCGAGGGCAGCAGGAGCAGCCACAGCTTGGTGGCCTCTGGCAGCACTTCTGGGGTGGCCAGAGCAGCAGCTGGCCCCCTGGGGCTCCCCCCTGCCCTAGCAGCAGCTGGAGTGGCAGCGACTCTCAGGGCTTCTCCCCTGGTAGCTGGTGCTCATTATCCATCAATTAAATCAAAACACTTCCCCCTGCAAGTGGATTTAGCCCGGGACCCTCAGAATCAGCAGTTGTTACGCCCCCACTGAGCTCTCTGGTCAGGTGTCCTAGTGCCGGGAGCCTCCGATGTAGATCCTAAAATAGCGTTTTTGCACCAGGGGGGCTGAAATTTTGGACCAGACGTTGTAGCTCCACTGTTATTTTACTGAATTGCTTCAAAACAGCAAGTGTAGAAAGTCTCCTAAGTGCCAGGCTCTCTGCCATGGAAACAGCTGCCCCTGCTCTCCAGGAGTCTGTGCGTTCCACCCAGCAACGCACACACCTGCTCCGCACTGAAGGGGGGTCAGACAGTGACGGTAACGCAAATCTTCAGACTATTAACCCAGGTCCCTTCCTTTCTTTAACCCAGGATGTGCCAGTCACCTGTTAGCCATGGTGTTATCTTCACCTTAAAATACCTCTCAGGACATTGAACAGAGGGAGTGAAACCCCCTCCCCTGAATGGCTCCCTGTTGAGGCATTGTACCGGACCTGCCCCTGGAGACTGTCTGGTTTTATACTCTTAGAGCTTTTTCTCTTCAAACCCCTTATCCCAATCTCTGAGCCAACCTCTGCATTTCAGAGTTTAGAATTTACTCTCATCACCCTCCTATGGCACTTTCCATGTGAATTGGGCAAAGCAAGTGGGGGAAGCTCCGTGGGTAATGAAAACCAACGCTCTGGGTGAGGCCTGAACTCACACCCACAGCTGTATTTCCTCCTGCATGAGCCACTATAGGTGCTTCTTAGACAAAATTGGGCTGGAGGTGGTTACGTGTGTCTATGGTTCACCACTTTGGCTGCTCTGTAAAAAGCTGATGGTTCAAACAGAAGCTGGTGGGGTTTTGTTTTGTTTTAAGTAATTAGAGTCTAGTATATTTTAACAGGCAGAAAATGTCCTATTCTGGTCTAGCCCCATGTGACTCCTTCTGTCCATCTTCTTCCTTCACCCTCAGTGTCTTTCCTTCCCCATTGGGGACATGCAGAGATGAACCCCAGTCAGTCTGTGTCACAGAGAGTCTGTATCTCCTAAGGAATGTGGGTGAAGGATTCCAGCTGAATT